>NW_009648332.1:4140018-4173836 GCF_000708025.1 Charadrius vociferus
TCCCCAAATATTTCTGAATATGTTTCTGGATAAATTTATTGTGAATTATGCATTTTGCTGAAATTTATCTCACTTACATATAGGACAAGAGGAAGAGTCAAATAAGAATAATATAATCTGTTAGTTTCCGAACAACCTAAAAATATACCGTTAAAAGACAAACAGAAATTTCAGAAATAGAAGTCAGAGTACAGCGCTTTCAATTTTTAAGGTATATATCTGTGAAATAGACACTAAATTCAGAGATCTATTCTGCCTGATTTCAGAAACACTTAGAAACATTATGTTGCATGCTACTGTGTTGCGTGCCAGACCAACTACAGCAAAGAAGTAATGAAGAGTTTTGAGATATGGTGAATACTGTCAATTTTCTTGTTTCTCCTTGCATTTGCGAAGTCATTTAGTGTATATTTTTCTGTAATTTTGTTACATTTAGAATCCCTCCCCTTATTTAGAATTCTTTGTATCTGCTTCCTCCCCTCCCCCAGTTTTTATTTGTAAAGCTTTTAGAGGGACACTGTACAAAGAACATCCCCGTTTACTGACTAGTTCATGAATAATGACTTTTTTTTTCCTAGTAACATTGTCTTCATGAAGTTATTTATTTTTTTATATTTTTCTTTATAATTAATGCAGATAAAAAGTTAAAAAAAAAGCATTTCCCACGTGGATAGAAATAATAGACTAGCATACTTAATTTTCTGCATTTAGATACGTTCTTTTCATATGGTCTTCTCTGTGAGTAGTATTGTGGTCACTCTATATGATTTGCATTGTGAAGACTACAGTTTAAAACTGATTTAATATAACCCCATTTCAATGGCATGTATTTCATTACCTGATATTTTTAATGTGCTCTGTGTGCAAAGAAAACGAGTTTGCTTTGTCTGAAATTTTAATACTCTCTTAAAGTTTTTGTGAAAAAAGAGAGACAGTGGCAACGGGATGGCTAAGCTAAGAATTAACAAGAATTAACAAAGAATCACCTGACAGAGCACGAAGAGCTTGCTTTTGGTGCTGAGTGCAGGCAGGAATCTGTAGGCAGAACTCTGGATGTGCAGTTGGGTTCACTCCTCCTCCTCCTCCGGGACCCCAGAGCTGTGTGAATCAAACTGCCGCATTTCTCTTGTCTAGACTGAGTTTTTCCTGGGTTTATTCAAGGAGCTTTTCCTCAGGCCTCCTGGTACTTATAGCAATGATACTCTTGAGCCTGCAGCCATGCGGAATCTGTAATAAAAAGAATGAGATGCTAGGTATGGCCCTGGGAATTTCCAGCACTGTAAACCATACAGGCAGATAGGTGTAAACCCTTGAGAAAACACTTGCAGAGGCTTCTGCAAATGAATCCTACAGGCTTTGTGCCACTGCCCTTAAAACGCCTTACCACGGGGAATCACACTGGAACTGGTATTTTCACCCAGACTGGAAGCCACCGTTTAAAGTGTCATTGTATGCAATTTTTCTTAGTAGCACCTCCAGCTGTTTATATTTCATTGAATTTAATAGTTTGTTTTCATGCTGCTGCAGATTTAACAAACAGTTCATTAAAAAAGTATTAAAAAAGTTGCTGGGTTGAGGAAGCGTTGAGGAAGCTACATTCTTCATGGCTTAAAAGAAGTAAGGTTGTTTTTTGACTATAAAGTAAATTTGCTGGGTGTTTGTGCTAAAATTATCCACAGCGAAACTGTTAATAATAGTAACATCAGGGAGAGAAAAAGTGCAGTTCACACAGCTTAGAGTTATCACCTCTACCTGTTTGTAGACCTGGGAGGATATAACACTGTATTGGATTATAGTCTCTTCTTATTGTTAAGTTGTTAGAAGTCGCAAAGGAGAAATACTTCACTGTGATCACGCTGGTTTTGTAGCAAAGGGGAAGAATCACAGAGCGCTTAAATACCAAGATTAGGGCAAGAACAACAGACTGAGTTAACTGCAATAAAAACCAGACTGTAACACAGAGACACCTGTAATTACAACATGTCCCTTTCATATGTTTCCCTTCTTGCTGCTTCTGGGTAGCTTTAGGAGAGTATTTTTAAGGTAATTTATAAATGTGCCCAAGTCCTGCCTTTTTGGACTAAAAGTTTTGCAGCACTTCATACGATGCTGGACCACTCACCGTGGGACTCCCATTTACATCTTTACATTGTTTTACAGATATGACTAAACCTATTTTTTCATTAATTAGCTTGTAAGCTTTTGTGGCAGGAACCAACTCATTGCTATGTCTCTGTACAATGCTTAGTCCAATGGGATCATTGCTTATTATTCATATCAGAGCCAGCTTAAGTCTTCTCAGCAGTGTAGGCAAAATTGAATTTTGTTGCCCCTGGGAGAGCTGGCGGGGTCGGTAAGGCTTTTCACGGGGATATGGTGTAGGGGACATGGAGGGCTTTCAGTGTTGGGAGTGCCAGTATGTTTGAAATGGTTGTGAGATGTTTGGGGATGCTGCAGAATAAGGCGGGATTATTTTACCTACCTAATTCCCAGCCTCCCTTCAGCTTGCCCTGCTGAAAAACAGGGGCCTTAGCTGCTGCGCTGTCTCGCAGAGGCAGAGGTGCTGAGTGTTGGCCCCTTCTTTTGCTGGATGAAAACACCCCATGTGAGATGTGATCCACAGAACTGATGCTTTCTAAGCACAGGAATGCGCGCAAGGCACAGAAACAGGTCACGCACCACAGTGGTACACAAACACTTAAAACCTACATGATGGTCATTGTGCTGCTGTTACCTCCCCTTTTGTTTGGGCATCTTTAGTTTGCACAAAGCAACTCTGCAAGCAGCACATACACAGCCTAAAAAGATAAAGTAACTGTTTCTTGTCCAGCACACACACACAAAATACCTAGGCTTTAATGAGCTGCAAGGCTCAGTATTAGCATGCTCACTACCTGGAAGGGTCCTTTCTAGCCAGCAAAATCTCTACAAAAGCCAGAAAAAGCCCCTGTGGCTTGTTGGAGCTTGGTATTGCTGAGTTGCCATCTTCCACCTGCCCCAACACGGGCATGGATGCACGACTGACTGAGCAGCTCTTGGCTTTCAGCTCACTCCTGACTAAACCCTCTGTTTTCTTTTGTTTGGTTGTTGGGTTTTTTTTGTTTTGTTTTGTTTTGTTTTGTTTTTTTTTTTACTTTGTTATACCTGTCCTTGTTGTTGTCTCTCTCTGTGATTTTATCTTTCTACAGACTTTCTTATAGCTCTGTCTCATGATTGTAGCAATTTCCTGAGAAATTGGACGGCAATGGGGTCTGGGGCGGCTGCTGACAGAGGTTACGGCAGGGACGTTACCTGAGCTTGGCTGGTCTCTAGTGTGGGCTGCATCACGGCATCACATAAGTGTAGAAATGAGAGCTGGGTATGGGTCAGCGAGTCATGGAGTGAAATGAAGGTGGAGGAGGAATGGAGACGCTCCAATGTGAGCCTGTGTCACGTTTTGCAGACTTACAGGAGGGCCCAGCAAGCGTGGCGTCTCTGCTTACTTACTTAAGACCTTGTCATGCTCCTCAATAGTATAATGGCAAGCAGGGAACGTGGGATGAAAGCCAAACAGAAACAGTGCGGATCAGAAATACAATTCTAGTGGAGCTTCCAAAACCAGACCTCTTTCAACTTTTTTTGTTGCTAAGAAATACGAATGTATGACAAATGATAAGGTGACTGCAGCAAACTTAGTTATCCATAGTATTTCAGATAAGTCACTTGATTGTGAAAGAAAATAGTGTTGTCTTTCAAGATTCAACCTAGCTAAAATAATACATCTGGATAGGAAACATTTATTGCAAAAAATATGCTGGCTCCTTTCTTCAATTGGGGAAAAAATAATTAAAAGCTTGGTTGTAAAGGTATATTATTCTCCATGGCTACTGAGATTTCAAAACAACAATATCAAGTGTTTTTAATACTTTTTCATCCCTATATAGTTATTTGATTACTTTCAAGAAGAAAGTGAAAATGTCTTAGAAATATCTGGTCACATAAAAGGTGGAGTGTGACCAAATGTTTTGAACTTTGGGAGTTTGTTATCCTTTGCAGCTGATAATGCCAGTATTAACTTACAGAGGCACCAGTCTGACTGCAGACTAATGGAAAATAAGAATTAATATTTGCTTTCAGTTATTGCCCTTTTCATAATATTCTGCATAATATAGCAAAATAATCATTACTTATAGGCATGTAAGAGAGTCCTGAGCATTTTTTCTTGCAGTGTTACTGATATCTCAGTCGGTCAGCCTTTAAAACATGAAAAGGATGAGGCATGTCCATGGAATAATTATCTTTATATCCTGTAGCAGAAAGGGCCTTAAAAAATGTTCCATCTATAAAATTTTTTTGTTGTATGTCAAGTGAAGATTACTCAATTTTAATTTTACAATGCTTTGAGAATTAGAGAAGATGGGCATGATTCAGAGTTGATTGAAGGTTACTATCAAAAAGTTTCAAAACTTTTTCTCTTTCTGATGCTGTCTAAAGTCTGATCATTGCTCAACTTTGACATAATGACTTAATTAAAGGATAGGTTACAACAACAGATTGTTCTCTCAAAAGTTCTCTCAAAAATGTAGCTTGTGAAAACAAATTCTGATAGAATGGAAAGGAAGGAAAAGGGTTGCATTCAGTAAAAAGTATTTGATTTCTGAAAAGAAAATAACCATGGTCTAGATTTTCATGCATATTTCTGGAATCTTCAACTAGGAAATTGTCCATCTTGAAATCCTTTTTTCTCAGTTTCTTAAAATTTGTGGAATTTGTATCTATTTTTATTTTCAAATACATCAAGGGAAAGAACAGTTATTCAGTAATGCATGTAAAGGGCTTTATGGACTTATTAAAGAAAAGATGGATTAGCGAGTTTTAAAAATTATCATAAATCTCATTTAAATAACATATTCAAGCTTAGAGTAACTAAATTTAATACCTGATAGTAGTAGAAATTCACATCTTTGAGAAAAACATGACATGCTAAGTAAAATGCTGTTTACCTGAATTATTAGGTGTTACAAAGTTTTCTTCTTGTGTCTCCCCCCAGTTGCTACCCAACAGCATGGCCTCCTACCTCCCCGTGCGTAGAAACTTTACAAGTTCTGTGTACCCAAAACTGAGATGTCCCTTTTTACTACTGTGGCTTTGCTCTTCACATACTAATATTCTAGCTCTCCTATTATTTTAGTTTTCACTGCTTATTTGCTTTTATGAACATGAGTCAACAAGTTCCAAGCACTGTACTTGTGCAAAATGGTGCCAAAGAACTGAAACATGGTAGAGTGGTGTAGTAGAATAACACAACTTCCAAGATATTATAATTAACTTTGACATGCTAATAGTTATTTAACATAGAAAATGTTCTCTTTCTGATATAAAAAATAATTTGGAGAGGGGTGGATAATGACAGAGAAAAGATGACCTTTTCTAAAGGCACCCACTCTCATCTTGCAAATTTGAAACTACAGTAAGTTGCAAATTTTTCCTGCTTCATAAAGGGAACTTGTGAGGAAGAAGCATTAATTTCTTCCTAACATATGGGGCACGTACCTCACATAGAATATAATCAAGAAAAACTCCTGGTAAATGTAAGCCTTTTGTCTGGCTGGAGCATATTAATGGGTTAGAGGGAAAATCTGCTGTACTTGAGATTTTTGGGAAATTGGAGTTAATTTTGCTTTGAGTTTCATATGGTTTCCTTGAAACTCTATTTATACAGTATTTTGTGCATAAATGGCTTGTGGAGTGGCAAGGGCTTTGCTTTTGTTTTTGGAAATACCTTGTAAACTCAGCCTTGTTGCAGATTTTAATTATCAGTATTTGATTGATTACATGCACAAAGGAGAATATGCACTTTATTTTTTCTCTCTCCTTCCCTGTCTCTTCTTTTTTTTTTTTTTTTTAAATATAGGCAGATATCCATATAGAAGATCTCTTTCCAGACATACGCATTTTTAAGAAAACACAATTACCAGTAAAAAGTCTGCATTCCTACAAGTTGGAAGATAATAGTGTTAGAATCACATTATACAATAATATAAAGCATTTATGCAACATCTAGTTATACACATATCTGGATCTTTCTATTGGTATAAGAAAAACGAATGCACTGGAAGTAGATGAATATTTGATTAAATATGGTTCAAACTTCTCTGGTGAGAAGGTGATTCTCTTGATAGTGGGATTTAAACCCTTATCTCTGCTTTATGACTTTGGACATTGCCTTCTAGTTGGCAGCAAATGGGAAAATTCAGAGTAAACAGCTACAAGCAGGCAAATATTGTAGACAAACCCAGTTGCTGCTGCAGTTCTTCTGTGTAAAAGCTTCTGAGATATGATTAAAGTTGAAACCTAAATGGAGATAAAACAAATAGGCCTCAGCTAAGTCTAAAAGGTAAAGCAGAAGAGGTTTATTTATTTTTAGGTAACGAGATTACCGTTTAAATTGCATTTCATCTCATTATGGGATTGTTAACGTCTGTTACCTCTTTTTCTGACATTAAGTTACCATATACTGCAGATTCCAGCTAATGACTTTTTGACGGAGACATTTAGGACATTTCCTAGGAGAGGTTATATTCATTTTTCTACTGCAGAAAAAGACTGAAATTTTTTTTGAACATACCAGTGAGTTAATTTATCTGATTAAGGATTAATTGTGATAATACGGTCCCAATGATTAGCTGCCTTCAATGTAAAATTTCACTTCGTATATTACAAATCTCTAGATTAAATAGCTGGATAGTCTTTCACCTGGTATTGACCTGATGTTTTAAAAGTACTTTTTTTTTACCAAGGTAGTGGGCAATTTTATTTAGGGCCAAATTGTGTAACCTTGGTTCATGCTGACTTGCAGGTTTTTTCAGTTAAATTTTTCTATGAAGTGAATATTACCATTGGTGTACAAAAGCATTA
The DNA here is from genome assembly GCF_000708025.1 of Charadrius vociferus. Lineage (NCBI taxonomy): Eukaryota > Metazoa > Chordata > Aves > Charadriiformes > Charadriidae > Charadrius > Charadrius vociferus. The sequence goes on from NW_009648332.1 coordinate 4,146,916, forward strand.
GTCACCATTAAAGTGGTCAAATCCCGGTATGCAAATGTTGTGTTGAAGAGCATGTTTTGCTCACAGATGAAAGATGCTTGGTTTTTTTTTTAAATCTAAGAGAAGTAATCTTTTATATATTGAAGTTCATAAAAATTAAACTGACCCTCTGGTACTTTTTCTGGGAGTGAACAGTGCAGCTTAAACACTTATTAATCCCTTTGTAAATGATATGACAGAATTCTGTCCCAACAGGTCGAAGCATGAAAGTAAATTAATGTTTATACCAGCTGAAACCATTCCCGGTTTCCCAATGAATTCTTCAGTACAGCAGGCAGCTTACTTTTCATATAAATAACAATACATATCAAATGATAGGACCTTCAAAATATTCTGACAAATCCAGTGGTTGTAGCAGAATGTCATGCAAAGGCACTGAGCTGAATTTTGACGTTATAGCTCAGATTCTGTTTTTCTAGAAGGTGGGAGTTTCTATTTTTGTGTAGTTTATTTCCTTTCCTTTGTATTTACTCATAGATAATCATTCCATAATGAAATGATTACCCATTAGTAAAGCTGAGGGAAACGAGAGAATGCTGAGACAATAGCGAATTAGTTAATAACCCCGGTAAAATCTGTGTTAAATGTCTAGTGAGTTAAACACTCTTTAAAAAGAACAGAACATAACTACTTGACATAAGAAATGCATTTAAGAAAAAAGGTCAAGGAGGAAATCTCTATGTTAATATGACCCCATTTAAATGCATCCACTTTCATCTTTTGTAAATTCTAAACCACAATAATTTGCAAATGTTTCCTGCTTCAGAATAGGAACTTGTAAGGGAGAAACATTTATTTCTACCTCACGTGTATCTAACGTGATCAAGAAAAACTCCCGGTAAATGTAAGCCTTTTGTCTGGCTGGGGTATATTAATGGGTTAGAGGAAAAATGTTTATGCTCTATTTAAGATTTTTGGAAAGTGGAGTTGTTTTGGTTTTGTTTGGCTTTAGTGTTAATGGCAATGACGATGATATCTGATAATGATTGCCTTGGGGGGTACTGAATCTATATTTTTCAGGATTGACCATACTGTCTGAGATGGAATAGACTTTCATTTAACTGTGTATGTGTAGCCCTGTGTACCGAGCTGAGCAGATATGATGTCTAATTGGAAAGAACAGCTATGTAACTGAGAGTAATGGAGATTAATTAATGTAGTGTTATTGCTAGGGAATTGTTTGTGATAAATTTTGCAGTTATTTTGAATACAATAGAAATATGAGAGACTGGATTATAATTGGCATGGGCTGAAGGATGTCCCAGTTTATTTTATCTCACTGTTGTATTTTTCCTCCCTAAATTATTTTTTTTTTCAGACCAGATGTTTCTTCCTGTACTTAGTTTTAGTAAATGGTTTAAATACTTGACATCAAATTCCATCAATGTGTAAATAGGTTTAATGCTGCTTTCAGTAAAATTTTCCCCTATATATGCACCAGGGCTGCAACTGGCTGGCCAAACAGGATTTGTTCAAGTAAGGATTTCAACCTGGAACAATAATACAGCTTTAGCATCTTCCCCAACAAAATCCCATTTAATATCCTTAAATTATTCTCTTATGTCGGTTTTGATTATGTTACGAGTGCTATACAGTTTGAAACACTGCTACAATAATAATATGCTATATTCATAAAATATTAGATTTTTTCTGTAATTAGTTCAATTTGTAATTTAAAATATTAAGACAGAAAAACAGTGGGTTTTTTTGAGCAAATTACATGTAAAGGATGACTGCAGCAATATTAGTAAAAGGCAGGAAGCTATATCATTGCTAATCAATCTAGAGAGCTCTGTCTCTTACAGATGTCAATACAAAGTTAAGTGCTAAAATAATTGTAGTGTAGGCTTTCTCATAATTACTGTTGTTCATTTGGTATGTTGTGCAAAAAAAGAAAAGAGGAATTTGCTTTGCAGTCAGCAGCCGCAAATCTCTAAGGAGAAGGAAAGAAGATAGCAGAAGGCTGATAGTCATCCATCATTCCTGACAATTTCACAGCCTAGAATAACTTGACAGAGACCCAGAACAAAATGTTGTTGAGAATTGAATGCTGCTAAGCTGAGTGAATTGACTTTCTGATGTCAAAGCAGGACCTGCTTGAAGTGGCTGATGATTTTCCTTTTCTGGTTTCAGAAACACTGGTGTTTAAACTGCCTGGTGGTATGAATGCTCTGAGCAGATTTGGGAACTGGGAAGCTGTTTTAAAACTTTCTCTCTACATCTTTTTAAGGACTTTATAAGACGATTCTGGTTAGGAAGTGTGGGGGTTTGTATCACACCTACTATTAAAGAGGATTTGATCTTTGCATCCTCTTGCTCCAGACGGTCAGAAGCAGGCGAAAGGAGTCAGAATTGTTCGTAATGTGTCTTGAAACAAGAAATTTTTCTAGACCTGGCTCATGTCATCTCAATTTGTCTTTGGTGCTGTCCTAGCCACTCTTTTACTAGCTTTGGAAAGGTGGGCTCAGCTTGTCCCTGTGCAGAACATGGGAATGAATTAACTATATTTGAATCCCTCCCCCCCCTTTTTTTATTTATTTTTAAATTAAAACATTCTGGCATTGCATTTAGAATAGGTGCAAAATCTCTTCATTATAATATTAGAATGATGTAAATTGTTGCATAGTTTTTATTTAAGTAGCATTGGTATACAAAGGAGATAATTTCCCAGCTATTTATTTAGAAAAACCATGATATTGGAAATGTTCCTATATTATTATAATTAGACATTTATTTACCAATAAATATTGCCAGTTTTATCTACTATTCAAAGACTAACCTTCTAAATTGCTTACAGCCATTAAAATGCACGACGAACACAAACTGCAGGGTTTAAATGGAAAGAGCTCTTGTTTTGTAAAAGACACGTTATATCTTAGAAGTGTAAAAGAAATGGAATGTAAATAGGACGTGTGGGCTAAGCATGCCATCACTGATCAATAATGCAAAAGGCTTAGCAGGTTTATTTGTAAACCTAACAGCACAGATTTAGTCAGAACGGGGGCTTGTACTGTACACGCAGGTATTTAAAGGTTAGGAACAAGGAATTTCATTAGTCTGGCAAATCCTCTACTGTCAGTCCCCAATCTCTTTGAATTGTTTCCAAATGTATTCTCATATTTCTGTTGTGCCTTTTTTTTTTTTTTTTTTATTAATGGATATGTTACTAGAAGAGTGCTTCATTGCTAATTTAACTCCACTATAAATTGGCATAAGGAACAGACACTTTCAAAGTGCCTCGATTCCAAGTAATGATATTATAGCAACTATCTTTATGTTAATGTAGTTATAGCTGGTATAAAAAGGTTAGAATATCAAGCCTTCTAGTCTACAACATTTTATCTCCGTTTCCAATTTGCTTAAAAAAGTAATGTTTGGTGCCTAATAGATCGAGGCATATATCTAGTATTTTGTGGCATCCACTGCAACCTCGAAGCAACACTGAGGGACATAAAACTGAAAATTGGCAAGCTGGTTTTGTTGTATCTTTGTGCTAAAAAACCCAAACAACCCAACACATTATGCAGAATAGTGCGGCCCCTTCCCTCTCCCTCTGTTCTCCCTTCCCTTTCCCTCATTGCAAGAAAGAAAAAAACCTTAAGCTTTGCTAAGAGTTAAAGAATAACACATTAATAGAGAAAAAAGCCAGACTTTCTCCCATTTGAAATTTAGGACAATTGTGTTCTGCATTTTTGTAGAGGCCTCATCTAATCAATATGGTCTACCTAAGAAGAGGTTTCTAGGGATAAAATAACTGTCATTGTCACATACTCATCAAAAGTTATTTCTTCAAATGATATCAAATATTTTGTCTTTCATTTATTCTGTTCTTTTTCAATAAATCAGATATGAGAGCTTCATTGACGACAGTTTTCAATGAAGCTCTTGTATCCTATTACTGACAGGTATTTTGTAAGTAGGTAGTTGAGCATTTCTGCGGTGTAGAAACATGTAGGAATCTTTTTTACAGGGACTAAATGTTTAAAAGAAGGGATATATTTGAATTTTCGTGTGGATGTCAAAAAAGAATATTTGAGGTTTTAATAATTTATTATTTTATGTATTTCTTAGTTTTAGGTTGTAAAACAAGTTTGTTTGCAGATTGCAGAGTTCCTACAAATGCTTTTCAAGTGATCTGAAGTTGTCATCTGTCTGACAAAGATATTTTGTTTGAGATATTCATCATTTTGTGACGTTTGTGTTTTGTTTACACTGCTTCAGTAATTCACTTCTGGGACTAAAAGTTGCTTTTGAGGTTTAGGCACACTGCAGGATGCCAAAAAAGCATCAGATTCTTCTGTATTTGAAAGCTTTTGGGCCATCAGGAGATCAAAAGCTGCCAGAATCAAACCTGAGATCTGCCATTATAAATAAGGCACTGACAATTCTTATTGTGAGAGGTCGTCCCAGGGGTGAAAGAAGCAAAAAGAACTGAATTGCCCTGGCTTTTTCGTGAGAAAAATCTGTATATGCAATGATATATTTCTTTGGGAAACATGTATATATAATACAATGAAGTCTGCCATGACACATTCTGGTGCTGAAATAACCATTTAGCTCACTTAAATATCTATCAAGATTAAAATAAATCTTAAACCCCAGTGGTGGTCAGCAACACCAAATTCTTGGGACAAGAGCTGCCCTGGTTTTGAACTATAATTTACTCTGCTAATCTTGTGTTTATATACAGAAATTTATGAAATGCAAAGAAAATATTTTTATAAACACTGAAACGGACCTTTTAAATTTACCAGACCATTCCTTGGGTTTACATTTCATGCAGATTTGAAAGATCATAATTTTTTACTAATTCTAATAAGTAACACAGGTCTTCTCAGCAAAAGTAAGTAACTACAGTGATTCAACATAGTTACCAGTGGTTGTGTTTGTAATAAGACATTCTTCATTTTCCCAGCTGCAATTTAGCAGAGTTTTTTAAATAATAAACATGCTGTTAATGTGATTAAAACCCTGAAGCTATTTACAGAAGACTTCATATATGTTTATATCTGAATGTCTTTCAATTTTTCTGCTTGTTTGCTGTTGGTAAGGACATAATGCAAAACTACTATAGTTATCACGTTAAAACTTAGCAATAAGATCATCCAAGCAAATGTCTAGAACAATGTTATTTCAAAACGATCTATAAGAATTGTTCAATAAAGAAAATGTTCCTTATATGTATAATTCAGCTTTATCTTTATTGATTTGTTCATATTTTTAATAGGCTTTAGAATTGTCAGTGTTCTAGTAAAATATCGTGTAATCTGGTTTATGGTTAGGGTAATAGAGTTACAAACTTGGACAAAATTTTAATCTATCCGGCAAGGTTGGTTCTTTATTTTTTTCCTATAGGCATGCTTTTTTCAGTCAGTTACTTGAGAAAGAAAAGCCTTAAAGCGTGAGCTCTGAGGAACAATGCGAGAAAACGAATTGTTCTCTCCAAAAGATGGTACCTGACTGCTGTACATTTTTGGAAGACGGGTGTTTTTTAGCAGGGAAAAATCTTCCCGGTCACATTTTTATGTCAGTGTTTCATAAAAGTTGCTGTGGTATAGACAAATAAACTTACAATACTATTAAACACTATTAAACTGTCTTTATACATGAAGAAAGCACAAGTACTACTTGCTGTGAATGAATTATTTATCTACAGATATTGATCTGAGCTTGTGGTGTGGACAGGTTCTGTGTGTTGTGCTGTAATTGTTACCTGAGGAAAGAAGGTCCCCATTTTGGGGAGTTTTTGGTGGCAAAGTTTGTAACCAGCGCTGACAGAGAGTGCGAGTGACTCAGCTTTCCCACTCTGGGGATCTTAGCAGCTGGGGTGAAAGCGTACTATTTAGATTGCTTTGATTTATGCCAAGGAAATCCCTAATGATCCAGAACTAGGGCAGTGCTAAGCCGTGTATTTTACCCTCTTGAGATATGCCATGTGCTTCTCTTGCAGCTGACACCCCAAATCTGAATCACCATTTTATTTCTACAGTCACATTTACAGCTTAAGTCTTCATTCCTGGCATATCTAAAATTCCCGTTGAATTCCATATCAAGTGTGTAAGGAGCACAGAAAGGCATTCTCCCATGAAAAGGGGATTTGTGTTTTGTTGACAGAGCGCTGGCCCAATTTTGTGGGAAACTCCTCTTTGTTTTTGAAGCTCAGATTAGTATTTTTTATTTATTGGAAGTCTTCTACTCATGCCGTTGCATACAATTCTTTTTGTTCATGTTTTCCTTTCTCCCTTGTGATAAGTGGGTTCCTCCCCCTCCCCATGCTTGGACACCAAAGTAGTTTTTGCAGACTTTTGATTTTGTGATACAGGGTTATAGGCTGGCTGTCAGAGCAGTGTTCATGATGTGATAACTATAGATTTAAGTAAAATCAAAGGAAGACTTGTTGTATGCATTGCTGTTAAAAAAAAAAAAAAGTGTAAACTGCATTAGTGTTTTGGGAAGCAGAGTTTAAATGATGCTCTGAAAAACTAAAGATGACCAGCTGCGATTACTTCGTAAGGGAACTGAGAAATGTCTTGTATCTTCAGTTGCAAATTTTTTTTGCTAATAATTTGTATATTCTGCTGTTACAATTTTAAAATGCTAGGAAATCTGAAAAGAATTATATTTACATATTGTTTCCAAAAAACTTCCTGAGTCTTTTCCAACAGGAAAAAACTGAACACCATAAAGTCTGAAACATCTTTTGCAGCATTATGGTTAATCTTGAGATGCTGTATTAAAATATCGTGTTATGAAGTAATGTTATCAATTTTCACATTTCCCCAGAAGGTTTCCCAGCAACTTTGAGTATTCTGTCAAACTGGCATATTAAAGAGTGCAGAATTTACCTGGTAAAATGCACAGAGCATTTGTAGTAGCCTCATAGCTGCAGTCTGCGGTTATTGTTGCTTTGCAGAAGAATAAGCAACCATTTAGAGATGATGTTTTCTCTACCAAGAGGGCACTTTGAAGCATATTTCTACATTAGCTTTTGGAAGTCAGCTGAAGTAAAATCAGATCTGTAAGATATTGAAGGGGTCTTTGGTCATACGTGATACGATTTCTTTACAGAAGATGTTCAGCACTGTACCATATTTATCTCTTTTTGGAGACTCATTTTTGGTGGAAAATTACCAGAATTTGTGCTGAGACTTGCTCAGCGTCTGAGCAATGTTTCTTATAACTTAATATAATATAATAGTTTCAGCAAAGTACCATATACTCAGTACTTCAAAGCCAATAAAGATGAGCGATCCAGTTTCAAATTCCTTTTATTCATACAGCATTACAAATTGATTTACATAAACTAACAAAACAATATTACACTTAAAGTTGATCTGTAACAGTAATAAAAATGTTCCTGCCTCCCAAAGCTGCAGAAACGTCACTTCCAATCTACAATGATCAGTTGCTAAGGATAAATTGTGCCTATGGGATTTTGGCAAATCCAGCATCTTTTTCCCATATTGCTAGACTGTCTGAAATCCTGAATCAGAAATCCACCCTTATTCAGGAATGAAGTGTGAATGTTTGCTTAACTTTAAGTCTCTAGGAATGCTTAAAAGTGGGGCTTAATATTTATTTGTTTGAGAGCTTTTCCGAATACAAATGTTCTTTTATCCATGTTTAGTGCTCAGTCAGGACAAGTCGTAGTTTTACCTATGGCATTTGAAAACAAAAGGACCTGACTGTCTGGACTGCAGTTACACTGCATGCCCCAGTACTGATGCATTATCATTGTTGGAGGGGTTTTTTCCCCCTCAAGTTAGTGCCAGGGAGGAATGACACCTGTGTCACACACATGCAGCACAGGGCAGTTTGCTTTAAGACTTTTAACTTTCCTATTGATATCTTCCCAGTTCTTTTGTTTAGCTGTTCTGTTCATGACACTGCCAAAACATGTTTATTCACACACTGCGAATCACCTTTGCAAACAGACAGATCGTCATTTGAATCTAACATCCAGCATTTCAGCTTCAGAATGGGATTTTCAAAGCTATGAGAACAGTTCGTATATCCCCTTACTATTATGGTTGGTTAAGGCTGTTCTGAGATCTTATTCTAAATGTCAAATAGACAGGTACACGGAAAGAGCAGGAACTAGATCAGATTTCCTTCTACTTACCCTTGGGTTTTCTTCTGAAGCACAAAACTTTGAATAGTCTGTTAGTACATGAGTTGGACGCTTGGAGTAGAATTCAAGGTAGTGAAAATTGAAAATACAAGAAATAGTGCTGAAGCACTGTAGAAATCATGAGCAGTTTTTTTCAAATCAATACCACAAGCTACTGGTTGTCAATGTTAAGATTCCAATGTACACTAACATATTGATTACATTTTCTTATAGAAATCTGTGGATTGCGTGAATGTTGCAGTACTGCAAAAGGATCCATCTAGAAAGAGCAGAAAAGAAGTATTTTAACTCTGCAGTAGAAATAGAAGGGATTATTAATTTTACAAAAGAAAACAAGAGGGCACATGCTATAACAATATCCCTTAGTTTCCTGAAATTGATACCATATAGTTTATATTTTTCCACAAAAACCTTTTTTGGGTGTTTTTTTCATCAGCACTGCAGCTACTCCAGTGAGGATCCGATTCCAATTCTGTCTAAATATAAGGGAACTATAAATATGGGGAAACCTTTATTCCATTACTATTCAGAACCAAGCATGGAAGAACACAGAGGGTTCAAAGGTTTCATTGTAATAGCAACCAAAACTCTTGAATTAAAAAGAAGAGAAAACCAAAGACCTGTGTGAAAAACCTGGACACAAAGCCCATCTGTGCTTAGCTACTGGAGAAGTAAATAGAGAGGTTTTATACATTTGCAAGGCTATGATCCCAGTAATATAATGAAGACCACTGGCAGCAATAACTAGTGATCGTGCACATCAAAATCTCTTTGTTTTTGTAACCCATCAGAGAACACTGAGGCAAATATATCGGTGCTGGTTTTGAGCTCTCCCATATATCCTGTCTTTCTTTTCTATGTGTTATCACACATTGTTTTTCCCCACAGGTTTTTCCCACCAGCTTCAGACAAACAATAGCTTTTAACTGTGAAAAATGCCAGCTGCAAAAATCCAAAGTAAACAATTGCTGGAAAAGCTTCATCTAAATCTCTACCTTAACAGGGCTTGCTTTACTTTCCTTTTGCTTCTCACAAGGACCTACACTTGAAAAGGTTTTTTGTTCTCATCTTCCAGCCTGGGTATCAGATGGATCTTTGCCTTTGTGTTTGCATGTTATATAAATTCTGATTATTACCTTTTCTGTTTTAAAGGGTTGAGCAAAATCCTGATCCATACAAATATAACTGCCACTGTATTTCTGTGAGAGTGTCAGTTTTCAGCACTCCACCTCTGTGCTTTAAGCTTGAGGGATTATGGCTGTACATCACTTTGGTATCCATCATAAATGTCTAATGTGTTGGTAAGTGTATCTCTTGTTGGTAAGGCAGGCTTTGATTCTGGATCATAGGCTGACCGTTGCACTTCATGAAATAGACTTTATAGAGAAGAAAGAACAGGTGAGCAGAATGCTCCCACATGAACTTAGTGCTTCTCACTTCATTCTCTGGTCTTCAGTGGCACACTTGATGCCAGTGCTCATAAACATGGGCTGCTCTTTTTTTTTTTTTTTTTTTTACAGTGGTCCCCTGTAGCAATGATGCATTGACTTCTCCTGGCCCCATAGACAGGAATTGGACCAGAAAACATTGTGTTGATAGCGTTACATTTTTTGAACCACCAAGAACGTGTAATTACTATTACTATTTGAAATCCTACCAAACTTTGCAGCATTTCTTCTCACTGGCTAAATAATTTCTATTAGGAAAAGGAAAACCTAAGTCTTTTCAGCTGCTTCCTCTTGAGGGATGTAAGATATCCGCAAATTTTGCTAACACGTTCCAGAACAGCCAGCTGTTACTATCCACCTGCAGCCATAACATTGATTGAAAAAAATATAGAACCTAAGCATGGATAGCTTCTGTAATTAGGTAGAAAGAGTTTAATCCATGACTGTACTTCAAATGTCACCTGGCAATGGCTGTAACATGGCATGGAATATACTGAGAAATAATTTAGTTAGTTGAGGAAGTCTCAATGAAAGACCATGCACTGTTTCCTTATTTTATATTTCAACTGATCCTGAAAATATTCCCTGTGTATACGGAGAGAGTCAGTGACAAGACCAACAGGGCCCAGACACCTGTCAAATATCAAATTAAAAGTTGCTCACTTATTCCCGTAGCTCTGAAATTTCCTAGTAATGTAACTAGAAGTGGTTCTTTTGCCAAAGACTGCATATAGATGGAAAGACAGGAAACAGAAAATAAAAGTACTTTTTTTTTTTTTTTTCCAGAGCTGATTAAATAAAGATGCCTTCTTTTTGCAAATATTTTAGCCTTTTGCTACAAAGAATGGAAAACATTGGCAAGAAGCTTTCAGCTTCAAACCTGTTTTAAACACCTCTGTAGACTAGTTATATGCCCTGTCAGGACCCTTACTATTTTATTTTTGATGAATCAACGCAATACAATATATGTCTTGTGACACATTTGCAATTCTATTGGAGATTTTGGCCCAAGGGAACAAGGAGCATGAGTCAGTCTAATTACACCGCTGCTGGCTTTCTAAATGGACATTTCTGAGTTTTCAGTTGAAAGTTTCTGATTATTGATGTTTGAATGAAAAGTAAAAACTTTAACAGAAAGTTGACTTCTTTTGGCAGGGGAGGGTGCTCAGTTACGAATTTCCTATTTTTCCAAGAAAGGTTGAATGGGAAGACTTGGAGTGACTCTTGCCCTCACCATGTTTAAGTCCAGCAGGTCATGCACAGAAGCCAGATTAGCGGTCAGCCCATGGCACGACACTAAACAGGGAATAGCAACTCCTCTGTAAATCCTTTTGAAAGCTTTCTGCTAGAGGATGGCCTTCTCCACAGCATCCCCCTGCCCTAGACCTAAGTGAGATTGGGGGTTGGACTAGATGATCTCCAGAGGTCCCTTCCAACCCTAACCGTTCTGTGTGATTCTGTGTGATTCTGTGAGATAACACTGATGTTTACAGCGAAATTCCAAATGGGAAATCCTGCCTTACAGAGGTGTTACATCTCCTGTGGATCTGTGCTTAAGTATATTAGTATGGAGGCAAAGAAAGAACTGCCAGAAAGGACATATAAACCGGGAAGATGCCTATATTGGTATTTAAAAAGGTATTTTTTGTCATTAAGACACAGCTATACCCAATTAACTGTAAAACTCTAATACAGCTTATGGGTGCTGGGCTAGCATGAACACCAAGACTATCTCAAATACACAGAAAAATACCATGATAAATGCTAAGCTCATTTTATAGTTAGCATAGCAGTATATTGGAGGTCTTAATGTACTGAAATCCTTTGAGTCTTATTTTAATGTCGCTCTTTGTAACACCCCAACTTTAGCATTTCTCTCTTTTAAGTAACTAAATGAAAAGCAGTACCAAGGGAAAAAAAAATCCTGTAATTCACAATCTGTACACCGTTTTCTGCATCACTTTCCTAAGACTTCATTACCTTGTAAGGACTTGACAATCTCCAGTTAACAAGACACAGGTGCAACTGATTAGCGAGTCTGGTGGAGCTCTGGATGGTCCCTAACATCCTTCCTCAGTAGGTGAGTATTTATTTTCCCCTCCTGAGCATCAGCAGGTTTTGAAAACTCCTTAGCTGAAAAGAGAAAAAAGCTAAACGCTATCAATAATAAAAAAATTTCCATTTAAAAGGACATGTGTTTCTACAAAGGGAAAAAGAAAGTATGGGTTATTTTAAAATGTTAGCAGTAATGAATGATTTAAATTTTAAAAGGTCAGAAAAATGAGATTTTTAAGTTTTCATTGGGGATTTTGCACAGACCTGATTGTTATATTACTTGTTTTCTTCAGCATTGGTAACAGTTGCAGGTGACACTTTTTTCCACTCCAGTTTGAAGTCCCTCCAGTGTAATTTACTTTTGTACAGCTTTGTATAAGGTGCTTTGTCAGGAAAGATCCCAAAGACCTTCTGACACAAATACCAAAATGCGGCAGTTTTTGTGAGAAGGCAGCAATCCCAGGTTGCCAGTTTCTCACATTCAGAAATGGTGACTAAAAATCTCCCAAGTCCTGGGGTTGACTTGAGAAGTTCATTTTTCTTTTCTTTGTGCTTTTTTTTTTTTAATGGAATGCTATTTTGAAGTAGATCTGCCCTTTAAAGGGATGAAAACTTAATGTTTACAAAAGAAAGGATTTAAAAAAAAAAAAAAAAAAAAAGAAATAAGGAAGGAAGGAAAGGATAACCAAGATTCTTGCCAAAGGCAAGAACCGAGCTCACAAAAAGCTGTAGGTTTCAGGAATTCACAAACCACTGTAATATCTAAAGAATCAGCAGGAGAGAAAATCGAGACATCAGGCAGTGAAAGCAAAGCAAAGCCCCATGGTACCCAGGACCTTTGGATCTTTAATGCTTATTCAGAGCACAAGAGCTCAGACTTAATTTCGGCTGAAAGGTCTCAGTGTTACTACTTAGAACCCAGTTCTCTTATTTTGCCTGCTTAAATGATGAAATCGTTCCTTCCTGACTTCAAACAACTGGTCCCCAGGTACTTTGGCAGATCATAGTGAAGTTTGTAACATTCTTTTGGCATGCAGCATTGTCCACTGAATTGACATTAGTATGTTATTAATATTAAATATACTATATAATTGTTAATATTTAATATGTATATATTACATCAATATTAAGAATGCCTGACACTTCCTACTGCAAACCCTATTTTCAGTTAGTTATAATTTCTCATACTTATAATGGTTTGACAAAATTTTCCGTGCCAGGTGTCTGCCTCAGGCAGAATTTTGTGGTGTTCTTCGGTTTGTTTGTTTCTTTTTTCTTTTAATGTCAGCCAAAGCAGCTCGGCTATTCCTGAGAAGTCAGCTAGGGAAAACCATGTAAAATAAACCTGGCAGTCTCTCCGAAGGGACCTAGTGTGTCCTTATCCTGGGGGACGGCACTTAACCTTTGGCAAAGGTGTGACTTTTCTTCTGGTTATCTGCTTCAGTTGGTAGGTTCAGATGGAAAACCTGCCAGAATGTGGGTGAACAATGAAAGTTTGAGAAATCACAGTTCACCGCGTGCTCATGCAGACCAGTTGGAATGATGTCCAATATGACTATCCACGCTCAGTGCCTTCAGCGCCAATCCAAAACCACCCTGAGGTGTGCTTGCCCCCCAAAAACCAGCAGCTCCTTCCAGCCCCAGTCAGGAAACTGCAAACTTCTGGTGATAAGATAGAATGGTGATACATTTTAGCTGTCTTTTCGCCTTGTGTTCAAGGTTCATTTTTGTCTTGCTCATGCTAAAAACACTGAGCATCCCTTAACAGCTGTTTGTGTTTTTAATTCCTGAAATAAGTTTGCAAAGGACTATCAGGAAAAGCAGATTTAATTGGTAAATTTTAAGGCTGAAGACAGGACCAAGGCTTTCATAACTTTTCTGTCTTGATAGTTTTAGCAGCAAGATACCTGCAAATGCGTACTTACTGCACACGTTATGGAAAGAGGATGTCTTCCTTCTTTCGGTAGGTAGAACATACCTGCCTCATCTCATGTTCTCCAACATCTGTCTCAGATCTGGCTGTCCAAGCGCAGAGCCTGAGACTGTAGCAGTTGTCTTCCCTCATGCTGTGAAGCCACAATACCTCCTGATTGAGCCCCCCCACATGGAGTGGTTTTATCTGGTGGTGTCCTGAGAGGCTTTTCTGCACCATGCCTCTTCCACCCACCCAGAAGTTGCAGATCAGTTTGTCAGAATAATGCGATAGATTGAAATTGCATCATAACTGAAGTGAAATCACCCAATTATCATTGCGGGTACAGCATCAGTTGGAATACTGCTTATTTTAGTGGTGTTCATACCCTCCAAAAGGAATACAAGTACTTCTATTGTAAAGATTTCTGCCATTTTTCTCTGGATTGATGCTCTGGAGACGAGAGCAATTTCTATGGAATTTGTAAGTACATTCCATCGAGTTTTATTTTCTTGAGACTTCTTTAAAAAAGAAAAAAAATGCTAGGTTTTTTTTTTTAATTTTTGAGTATCTGAGTTATATTGCTCTTTAAATGCCTCCCATTGTACATCTCTATAATTCATAAAAATGTACAGAATGGAAATAATCTACTTAAGAAAAAAAAAATTTAATGTGCGTATTGTATATCTAGTCCTGTTGCTCTTTACAGTGTATAACACACTTCAAGAGTGTCAGTATAGACAAAAATTAGACTAAAAATTAGATTTGTTCAGCAAATGTTTGATTGCTGTATCACAAACCTTTTATTATAGCGTTCAGTTCAAAGATGTTTGCATACCTTATTGAGCAAGCTACATATTTTTCCAGCTAAGGTGTGTATACTGTAGTCATTACATTTTTGCACACTTGGCTGCCTGAGCTGCATGGACTACTTTAACTATCACCAGGAATACTTGACTGAGTTCAGCTGCTTATTTGAGTGCTTCAGTTTGTGTACTTTATTACTTCAGTGGTGTATGCTGATAAAGTTCTGTTCTGTGCTGTTAAATTTTTGGTTCTGCCAATCTAACTATATACCACGCTGAGAGAACTGCACACATTGCTAAGTGCTTACTCCGCGGTGAACATGAGCGGTTGAAATGTTATGATCTGCAGTGTTTTGTTAAATGAGCTGCATATTTTTGTTTTTATATACGTTGCTTACCCAGTTGTGTACATTTGCCCAACTCATTATACAAAATAAGCTTGATTGGAATAAGAACATTCTCTACCAGCTGTCTGCTCTGAGTCAGTATGTAACAAAATTAGCAACTTTCTCTTTCCAACAGTGGCATGATTGCATCCAAAGTTTAAGGCAATTGGTTTTGGAGATCTTGTTTGTTTCATTCACTCCATGCAAACATCAAGATTAACAAACCAATTTGTTGCAACTTAATTTGTTTTCACAAATATGAACCGAGTTAAGTAACAGAGGAAAAACTCAGCATTCTAATCCAGGAAAATGTGTCCATGTAGAGTATGGAATATATAGAGACCTAAATATTATTATCTTAGAGCTACTCGTTGTAAATATAAGGAGATGGAAAATAACTAGAGACCTCCCTAGATATTTCATCAGAAAAGCAATATCCTAAATACTTGAAATTACAAATGCAACATTGTGTAAATTAAGTCCATGCTTTCATCAAGAGTTATAAAAATAAGCTCATCTCCTGACCATTAGAAAACCTCAAAATGCTTCAATAGGCAAAATACACAAGAACTCATGTACATGGATATGTAGTTTTCTCATTAATGTTGCTACAAAATTGAATTAACATCTTTAAGAAAGTGTTTTTCTCAACTTGCTAGTTTTTTGAGTCACTTCCAGTAAAACCTACAAGTTATTCTTAGATTTTGACTAATTTGCAGACTTTGCTTACGTAGCAGCTTGTGCTTCCATTTACAAAATCTGCAGCACTGTCTCACCTCAAAAAAGCTTTCTTAATTTTTCTTCAATACAGAGATACTTAATTAGGGCTATATAGTTTACCTGGATTCCTACCTGCCCCACATATAAATGCGCCTGGCTCCTGTTGTCAGTGTCCCACTGCTGATTGCTTTCATGTCAATGTTATAATTCACTGTTGTCCGAGCAGACTGCCTGGAAGGTCCAGATTTGTTTTTGCAAAATTTTACATATGAAAGCTTAATTGATCTTATTGCTTCAAAGAGTGTCCATTTAATTCTCAGACTTCTCGTGAACCATTATGTAAGAGTGGAAACATTGTAATAGTTTGTTCTAAAACCAAATGCGTGAACACCTAGGGGCAAATATAATTTTTAGTTGTCTGTCTTCACTGATACCTGTGGAAAAGAAATTTAAAGAGAGTGGTACATATGGAATGTATTAGAATATCCTGGAACATTATATTAAAATTAATTTAGTGTTCATATTTCAGGTTTTCTGTGTACATTAATGTTGGGTATTAAAAGAGTATGAGAAACCAGGTATACTGGATTTAATATCTGAAAAGTAAATGTAATACATGAGATGAACTCGACTTTCCTAACAGAAACAGAATAAGTAATTTTGCATAAAACGACTTACAGCAGACAGATGGTTAGGAAGAAGGTTTTGTCTCTGTTTTCTCTTTTCTTCCCCCAGCATGAATTTACTTTCAGTATCAGTGTATTACCAGTAAAGATCTAGATTTTGCTCTTCCTTTGAACTGTTAAATCTCAGATACAGTTTTCCCAAAGTTATTAGTGTAAACTAAGATTAGAATGGGACTCGACTCTATCATGTTCAAATGAATGATGGCTAAGTGCAATTTCTACTGTGTAGGTATCCTGTACAGTTTTTGCAGAGGAAAATTCTTCCTTTCGCCAAGGGAAGTAAAGAGAAATATTCCTTTCTTTGGGGAAAGAAAATCAGAAATCTTCATTTTTTTCCTGCTGCTGTGTGAGGCCTGAGGAGGTAGAAAGAAGCAACTAAGAAGCTTTAAGAGATGAAGCAGATGGAAAGTTTTTGTGAGGATTGCTACCCTTTCTCCCAGCTTTCCACCAACATCTCTAACACTAACTGCAGCAAACTGGACTTGCTTTTCTGTTTTCACATCTGAGCAACCTATTTCTTTGTATGGCTGAGATACCTACTGAAAAACCAGCATACTAAATTTGAAACATATATTCGATATATATCACTGCAGTGGAAAACAACATGGGCTATTAAAATACTAGGAATACGCAGGGTATCTGTTGTCCGAGATCTATAGAGAGTAACAATAATTCATAAGATGCATATCTATTCCATATATTTTCTGTATATATTTTTATGCAGCTGGTATATGCATTACACATATACACTATTTCATAATTTATACTTGACCTCTTTTCTTTTTTCCTTTTTTTTTTTTTTCTACTCCTAGAGAGTAATTTTCAATGTCGTCAACTTCAGTAAAACAAAAAGCCTCTATAGAGATGGGATGGCTCCAATGGTGAAATCCACAAGCAGACCGAAATGGTAAGTTATCCTTTTGAAGATTTGCTTAATGAGATAAAAGTGTTTTACTTGGCACTTTCTTGTAGCAAAGACCTTATGGCTCAGGTGCACCTTTTGGTAAGAGTAGGAGAGAACTTTGACGCAAAGCAGTGTTGCAAGGACAGACAGGTTCTCTTTGAAGCTGATGGACAGTATGAATCAGGCCCCTTCCAGCTTTGCTGTGGTCATAGAATCATAGAATGGTTTGAATTGGTAGGGATCTTAAAGATCATCTAGTTCCAACCCTCCTGCCAGGGGCAGACACACCTTCCACTAGACTAGGTTGCCAAAGCCCCATCCAACCTGGCCTTGAACTCTTGATGGTGTGTTCTAATGCCTTGTTTCAAGTAGCATGGCTGAAGTGATGTCCATTCAAGCAAACTGAACAGTCAGGAATTGGCCCAAATTATTGTTCAGTGACATCCTCACCCCCCCAACTGTTAGACAGTCCCTGGCACAGTTTTGGCCTGTGTCAGCTAGCAATCTGCCCAATATGGAAGGTGGACTGGGCCTGGACTGGTTCCAGAAGGCTGTTTGGATTTGTTCCCCCTGTTTTGGGGTGGTTGGAGTTTAGTGGAGGAACGTGAGCTCTGCCCTGTGAGTTGACCTCATGAGCAGTGTCTGGTTGTAAGCCACACAAGATATACAACACAGAAAGGCATGCACATGCGAAACACAAATACCCATATAGATGGTACATTTTCTCAAAGCAAACGTAATGAAACATCTACTGTGAATAATAATATGTAAATCTAATGAGTCCTGATGCACGCAAGACTCCCAAGAATTATAGGATTTGCCTTCAGCTAGGAGACTTGTTTGAATATGGATGGTGGGGTTAGGCCATAAGTGTACAGTAATGTATTCTTGTAAACCTTTACAGCTGCTACTTTTTATTGGTTAATTAATAATATGTTTGATCAATCTGCACGTTAGCTGAGCCTTATAAAGATATCTTTCTTAAATAATTCAGCTGTCACAAAATTTCCACCCACAGGATGCTAACTTTTGGTGGTCATAAGATCATTGTTATTGTATGGCTTCTTCTTCATAAGACCAACAGAATGGCTATTTGTTTTTTTATCTAGGTGGTAAGGTCATATGGGCAGAAAAGCTGTCTCTCAATACAGTTAGTAGATGGAGTCAATTCCAGCTCAATAGGAGCATGTAATAACATTGAAAATTAATTAAAAAAATCCATTG
Organism: Charadrius vociferus; assembly: GCF_000708025.1. NCBI lineage: Eukaryota > Metazoa > Chordata > Aves > Charadriiformes > Charadriidae > Charadrius > Charadrius vociferus. The sequence continues at coordinate 4,165,227 of NW_009648332.1, forward strand.
TGTTTAGTGTTTTTATAGCGAAAGTCATGTTAATTGTGTTTACTATTTAACTTCAGAAAAATCTTTTGGGGCATTTCAGAGCCACATTTGTCAAGCATACTTTAATCATCTTTCAAAACCTTTTCCTTCTCTCGCTGGGGTCTGGTATTTGCAGCTAAGTATATTGTGTGTTAAGTTTATCTATAAATCAGATATTGCTTTCATACAAATTTTATGCCTTACTTTGGTTTCAAATTAAAGTGTAAATCTTACGAAACAATGCAAAATGGGCTTTTTCTAGAACATATAGGGTCCTTCACTATTTTTAAAACAGATTTCTCTTCTATTTCCCTGGAGATCTATTTATTTTTGTGTTTTATATTTTTGGGGCATGTATTTTGCTCCCATGAAAGTGAGGAATGAATAACATTGCCTGGAGCTAGGCACAGTGTAGGCAGCAGGTGCTGAGCAGCTTCCATGTACCGGGCTACTACCATGCTTTAATCCTGTTTCAGAAATTCCGCCTGTAATATTTTCTTTAAAAAGATCATTCTTCTATTAAGGTATTTTTATTTTTTCCTAATAGTCTGCATAGGAAAACATCTTGCTGTACTTTGAAGGTGCACATTAATTCATACCGTTATCAGGGACCTTAGCAATATTGGGGTCTACTCAATATAATTTTCCGTCTTGATGTTAATAGGAGTTATGCATGTGTTTTCCAAGTGGGAAAACACATACATTATTTTTGGATATATGCTTTCTATTAGAACTGTCTTCCATTTGGATTATGCCTTTTACTATTACCTCTGTATCCGTTTCCATGGCATTCTAGTCCAACCTGTAAGCAAAATTTTCTCTTTCTCTGTTTGCTGAAACAGGATTTACTAGTACTTGCAGTTGCTAATGCAGCATACAGGTAGATGTGGGCCTTGAACATGTAGAACATCCAGCTGCATCGACTTGATCCTGTTTGATGCTTTGTATATATGAGTCTAGTAAGCAATACTCAATCATTCAATGCTGCAAAAGTGCCGAGGTTTACACGAGGGTACTCAGGATTAAGAATTGTGGGAAGAAACTATTGGAATTCTCCACCTTATATTAAGATTTAAGTTAGCAGAGCAGGTTAGTGGATATAATGTAATTAAATTAGAAAAGGATATATTAATTACAAAAAGTTGAAGAAGCAAAAAAGGGTTTAAAATCGAGTGAAAAGGAAGAAGATTACCAGAAGCCATGGTCTGTGAATATTCTGTAGCAGGGCTCAGTTTTTCATCCCTGAACTGTTCTGTACTAAATATTTGAGGAATTCATCATTATTGTGCCTGCCCATGGACACATGTGAACCATACTGAAATTCTCCCAACTTCCTCTGGCCACACTGATAGAAGCAATGCCGTGTCACACATAACTATTCCACTCCCTTTTTTATACAATCAGATTTGAGTTTTAGGGTGACAAAGTGTCTTTTTGCATTTGATAGATGTAGTTACATTACTCCTCTTAATAATAGATATTCAAGCCGGAGTTATGCCCTTTGGATTTAAATGAGAAAGTACCCACTGTTTCAGGATAGAATTTGACCATATTGCTTGCAAAATCCTGCATATCAGAAGTAGATTGGCCTCCAGAGACTGTGAATTTTAATGTTTGTTTTGAATGTGGTTACGCGAACATGGCTCCGAGCTTTGCAACATTTTGTGAGTTTGATTCTTGACTCTGGAACAAATCACTGCCAAGTGCTCTTGAAGTAGAGAGTGTGTCAAACACAGATCAACGTTTTTGACCTGTATTCTCTTGCCCTGTGGGGTAAGATCTTTAAATGCAGTCAGCATCAAGGTTCAGCTCAGTGTTACTGATGTAAATGGAGTATATCACTGTCATCAAAGCACTCTATGTGGACACAGATGTTCTGGTGTTGACATATTCTTCTCTTTTGAAGTAAGGCCAAACATCTCCAGTAATGAGCTACTTAAAAAGGGGAAGCAGTATGCTGAAGGATAAGGAAAAAAACTGATTTCACGGTAAAGAAAAAGATTATTTTTTAAAAAGAAAAAAACAGAAAAATAAATTTTGATTTAAATGATATGTATTTTCCCTATACACAGTAATGGGTTTACTGAATATTCTTTCCCAGAGGGACAGAGCAAAATAAAAAAGAACTAAGTAGGTTAAGTTCTAACTCCCTCTACCCATTTTTTCTGCATTTTTTGTGGATGCGCTATGTTGACACTGAATAGTATGGGGTTCTGTCAGTTGCATCGATTAAATTTCACTGCAATGAATCACAGATCATACGTAGAAATGCAGCATTGTGTCACATCATGTTACATCAGTTGCACTTCATAGCAAATTGGACAAGATGAAACTCAGGATTTTATTTCAAACCAGTGGAATGCACTGTGTCTGATCACTTAGCATTTTCGCTTAAAATTAGCTGGTTGTTCAGAAGCATTGTGCTAAGATTTTAGAGAATTGGTGGTTTTGCTCAATAATGACTACTACAAATATAAAAAATCTCAGTTACTATAATACAGACCTTTTGCCTGGGTCTGTTTTCTTTGCCTCATTTGTGGAGGTGAAGAATTTGAAGGGAGATGGATATGAGGAAATTAAATTTTTGCTATGCTGATGCAGTTTCTAGTGTAATCTTTTTATTTGCTGCTTCATTTAAGTGCAACCTAATTTTGTTGCAGTTTCTTAATCATGATTTCACACTAAAAGCTCTGTCCTTGGAAGGTATTCATAAAGCCTAGTATGTGGGCACAGCAATGGAAGACCATTTCAGTACAGATACTGTACTATTATATTGATTGCACAAAGTTTTACAAGTTTCTCAAAGTGAAATAGAAGAGTGAGTTGTTCAAGAGGCAGCAGATTTTCCAAATGATGAAGTGAGCAAATATTCCCTTTGGGCAGAGAACAGCTATAACTCTTGATTACTCAGTGTGAGCATTGCCTCATTGGGGACATTAGTTTTTCAAATTGTGCTAATCTTTTAAAAGTAACAACTGGCCACTCATCACCTTAGGTATTTCAGCAAGATCATGTGCAAAACTCTAATTAGTATTTATAGAACAGCAGCTCCTCCCAGTAGAATAGTAGCGGTAGCTGGCAAATATCTGGTTGACACCTGTTAAGTCTTCAGACATCCATTGTATTTTATTCTGCATTTCAAATGAGCAGAGAGCAGTAGGTGAAGTCCCCATAATTAAGGGATAAAGGATAATAAATAACATGGTTCTTGAGTGGATGAACACCAGGTTAAAGGCTGTTCTGCTGTTGTGATGCCGTATTTCAGGAATTGTTTGTTTGTAAGTAATAATGCTAGCTACAATATTATGGAGCCTTCAGCATATGAGAGAGGATTTATGTCTAGATTTACACGTGTTTTGTTTATAATGTCAGATTTCAAACTGCTTCTTGGCAAAGCAGCTACTTTCTTCCCTGTCTTTTATCTCACTCAGCATTGTTGGCTTTTAACTGGATAGCTGCCTTCCCCAGCAAGCACTCCACTACCTCTGTTGCTATAACATCTACTGTTAAATACTCACAACACATTGCTTCTGAAGCGTTTTTCTTTTCCAGTAAACCTGGGAATACAGAAAAACTTCTATGTAATTAATTCAAATTTGAATCTATATGTATCTTGGTAAATATTGTCATGATGAGGAATTTTGGTAGACATCAAGAAAAGCAATGCAAGTTTTATGAACAATACTCCCATATGTTCCATTCATCAGAAGGGGACAAGACTGAGAAAATCTGAATTTTGAATAGCTAAAATGTGCTGATTCTTGCCAAGTTTCTTTAACATTTGTGTCTACAATGCAGTGTTACAATCACTACCATGTCTACCAGGCTGCATTATACATTCAGAGACTTTCAGCAACATTTTTAGTATGTATTTATATATCTTTAGCCATAAGATAAGCTGTTTGTGAAATGAGCTGTCATTTGTGGTGAAACAGTTTGAGAATAAAACACTAAATATATATATAGCTTGCTAATCTGAAAGACTAGAATTGCTTACTATAAAATATATAGCAGGCTAGGGTTAGTGATAACATCACCTGAATTTAGGTAAAGAAGATGAACAAGCTGTTATCGTTACCTGACTCCTTCCTTGGCCTATTTTACGACTTTGGCTACTCTCAGAAGTTTGTTCCTTTGCCAGTTTTATAACATAATGTGTGCTTTCCTGAGGGATCTGGTGAGAATGCTTTTGGAGGTTGAGAAATACTTGCCACGGCACAGGTGTGTGTTGATGCAGTCTTTGCCAGGTGCAGATCTGGCTCCTCAGAGCTGCTCCCTCCCTTGTGCTAGTACAGCTCTGCATAGGATCACCAGATTGGGAGCTGGCCCAGGTTCAAAGTAGATTTTCAAGGAAGAGAAAGAGGAGTTAGTCTTGATTTGGTTCATCACATAGATCCAAAACAAGCTGTATGGGTCCAACTGGAGGAGCAGTGAGGGAGCTGGGAATAAGTGACTGGAACAGGGGGAAAGGAATGAGGATAGCAGCTGCTAGGAATTTGCCTAGAGAATTATCTGTGGAACTACAGTCTCCGTTTCAGTAACTTGTAGCATTTTATTTGGAGAAAATAGGGAAAAAAACATTGTAGTATTGACCTTTTAAAATCCCCCATTGAGTGATAAGCAGTAGTAGTTTTGTCTTGGTCTGACTGTAGCTCTTTGGAAGAAAATAAGATGTTTTTAGACAGTTTTGAGGGTTGGCATGTAAATGAAAGTAAAATAACTGCCTCTGAAGTCAATCCCTGGGTAAATTAATGTTTATGTGAATCCCTTGAAATAACAAAAGAAATATACTTAACTACTCTACAAACCCGTAAAAGAAATGCACTCTCTTTCCGTTTCCCAGTCCAGCAAAGGTAGTTATTCCTGGGAATATAGAGTAGGTTACATATCACTTTTATCAGCAACAGATTTGTGGAAATAGAGGAGAAGTTATTCTGCTGACACAAACTATGAATCAGATTCCAAAGCGAATGTGCTTACTGTGCAATCTAAATGGGATTAGTTTGTGGCAAGAAAGGAAGTTAAATTTTATTGACTGGATACTTTACTGGAAATTTAAGATGCATAGAATTATGTTGGGGAAAATTAATAATAAGGAAATTAAATTAATATAAAAGAAGGCAAATGAATTTTAGGATTCAAAGAGAGAATAATGAAGAAGCTCCAATGGACTGCTAAGCCATCATTGAAAAACCCTAGCTATTTTATATGTATGTATGTGTTTCCTCATCATTTATCTGACTGATCTCCTATAAATCAATTTATTTAGATTACAGCAGAGTCAAAAGGCTGCAGCCGGGATCAAGACTCATTGTGCTTAGTGCTGTGGAAACATATAAACAAAGTCCTTTTCCAAAGTTGTGAAAATTTTATGATTGATTTCAGTAAGAGCAAAGTTAGGCCAATACCGAGCACTTCCAAAAATTCCATCCTTAAAGATTTATTCCTAGCAGTAACTGTTTAAAAAATGACATACTGCTTACATAAGAGTCTAAATATTTGATGGTTATAGTATTTACATCTAAAACACCAGAGGCTATGTGCTTTAATACCTCAATCTGTTTCCCATATACTCTGTCAACATGAGTTCCCTGCATTGATTGAGGGCGCTCTGTGATCCCTAAGGTTGTATTCATGAAAGGTTACCCCTTGGTACTACTTTATTCACGAAAGGTTCGAAGCACGTAGGAAACAAATGGGTCTATTCCTGCTAGGTGCGTTCTTGTCATCTATAAATACTTAATTACTGGGGTGCTGATGAGAACCTCAAAATCTTAAAAAGGTGCAGTTGCCTGAAAATGGTTCCCCCATCACCAGTGCAAATCACAATGAATTTTGCAGTTGGGAGGTTTTGTGGCAGTTTAAAACAACTGAATTGTAGGTTTTTCCCTCTGCAGTCCATGGTATTGAGTTTAATGGCTGCAAAATATGACCAGAGCTGTGCATTGCATCCCATACTGAAACAGGTCATTCTGTTTCCTCAGGTGATGGGCATTTGGTGGAACTGATTGCATGAAAAGTGTTCACAGAATTGGGTCCCTAACCTTGGCAGGTTTAAAAAAAAGTACATAAAATTGAGGCTTTTTCCCCCAAAATGAGTCTGTAAGTTAGATAAATATGGGCAGCACTGAACTCAAAGCAGAGTCAAACTACCAAGAGGACATTGCAGCTTTTCATTGCAATTTTGTACTTTGAACTAATGGAGCGAAGCAGAATGAAAATCACCTCTGTTAAGAATGGCATTTATCAGCCGTAAGTACTTAGTAGTAAGAGCCCTACACAGACAAAGCTGAGTGTCACCAAGAAATGTACTTGAAAATCAGACCGTTAACACAAGACCACACAAATAAGAGCCAAAAACTGTAATCAGAAAATGCAACATCTCTTTAAGAATGTTTTAATGGTCTGAAGAATGCTAGACAAGTTGAATTTAACTAGATGTAATAACCTATGACATAATATAATTGAGAATGCACCAGGACACAGCACAGTCAGGTTAAATTTTGGCTTTCCTTCACTTAGCCTTGCAACTTTAAAGATCTTTCAACATATAATTCTAAAAATACATAGTACTGTTTAAATTTACATATGACATAAAAGCATAGGATGTGCAATATATCAGCAATACAACTCTAAGTAAAGTTAGGGCTCAATTATCCAGCCCAATATTTCTAAATGTTTGTTTGAATCATTAACAACAAATTTTTCATTCATTTTCTGGGAAGGAACAATATTTAGTACAGAGGAAAAGGTAATGGGAACTATTCATTGTGAACTTCTGATAAAAGTGAGATGGTTACCAGGCACCTGCCTTATATTTGAAGTGCCACGGTAAAAGCCAAAGCAATGAGTTCAATTTCTCTTTTAATAGAACATAAAATAGAAGACAAAAACATTTTGCTGTACTGTGGAAATTGAGAATTGTAGAGAAAATAAGCAATAAATAAGTATGGCAGGTGATAATGCAGGAACAGAACATTAAAATAATAGGTGCTGTATCTTGAACTTTGTCTCATGGGATTCGACAGTTGTACATAAACCCAAAATATAAAAACCTAATTTTCATGCTGTGATTACTAGGGTTAAGTTATGAATTAACTTCTGTATGATATGTCACCGGTTTGAGAGAATTAAAATTTGATGATAATAGAACAGAGATAAGATCTTTCCTGCATCTTTAGATGCTGAGGCAGTAGCTGAAGTTTTTTTTCCAACTGCTTCAAGTAGGATTATTGAATTCTAGCTTGAGAGTGAAACTTCGTCTTCCCGCTTTGCTATATTAAGCATCTCTGAGATTGAAAACCTAGCAAGAGCTCTCCTAGTGTGATTAGAAAGTATCCAGCATTTTTGGGCCGCAAATACTAATTCCAATCTTTCTGTCTTCTGGAAAGGTGGGGCTCCAGGCTCTCAGTGGAAAGCTGGTGGCTTTGCTGACAGTCCCCTACCTCTGGAAAGTCAGAGTGGTGCTGGGGAGGGGAAGGGCTGTGCTGGGAGGTGCTGGTTCCTGCCTGGAATAATCTCCCTTTGGAAACTGTGAGCTATTAGCAGAGGTTTGAACAATACAGTGCTGAAACACTGAGCAATACACTACTGCTTTCAGACAGACGGGTTTCTCTGTGTATGTCCTCTCTGTAGATCTGTTGGTGGAATTCAAGGCTGGTATGTGTCTACCCAGGGTGTCAGGACGTTGGGCAGCCAGGCTGGAGAGCCTCTCCAGTACTTGTAATGGAGACCTCAGGTCTGGGACAGCACCGTTACAGAGATGGGCTGCAGGTGAGCTGTGCAGCTGATGTGCAGGTGTCCAGCCTCAGGGCATTATATTTGCTACAGGTGTGCAGGGAGTTGAAAAAAAAAAAAAAAAAAAAACCCAAAACAAACCCCAAAACCAAAAAACCCAAAACCAACAAACAAAAAACAAACCAACAAAACACCAGCCCCCCCAAAAAAACCCAAACACCCCAAAAAACCAAACCCCAAACACCCAGAAACAATATTGTGTTGCTTGCACAAAAAATACACCACCACCACCCCCCGGAAGAGCATCTGAGTTAAATGTATCTATAGAGCACACAAGTTCCTGTAAAAGTAGCTTTTTATTTGTGTTGGGGGTACGTATGAAACCCAAGATGATATATCGTGTTATGCTTAGATCTTTGTTTCAAGATATAGCTATGGGTAGATTACACGACGGGTTGTCTTTTAGTTGTTATTTCAGCACTTCTTACACTCCTATTTTCAGTACAGGCACATATTCAGTATTAAAAGCCCATGTTTATTACTTTTTTCAACTCTTTCTTTGCCTGTTAATATGATTCTTTAAAAAACAAAGCAAAACAAAACAACTCTTAGATCCTATGTGGATTTGTTACTCCGGTACCGGTAGCATCAGTGCCCAGCTCTGAACTTTCCAGGCAAGTAGGAGGGCGAGCTGCTTGCCCCGGCGAGTTTGCCGTCAAAGCCGCTGCTGCACCAGCACACCGCGGCGAGCGGCAGAAAGGACCGAGCAAATGGTTACAAACAAGCGCTGCTCCTCAGTTCCGCAATTTTCTGTTTGTATTAAAGGCACTTTATTGCACCTTTTCTGCAGTTCAT
>NW_009648332.1:4181158-4306369 GCF_000708025.1 Charadrius vociferus
GGTTCGAAGCACGTAGGAAACAAATGGGTCTATTCCTGCTAGGTGCGTTCTTGTCATCTATAAATACTTAATTACTGGGGTGCTGATGAGAACCTCAAAATCTTAAAAAGGTGCAGTTGCCTGAAAATGGTTCCCCCATCACCAGTGCAAATCACAATGAATTTTGCAGTTGGGAGGTTTTGTGGCAGTTTAAAACAACTGAATTGTAGGTTTTTCCCTCTACAGTCCATGGTATTGAGTTTAATGGCTGCAAAATATGACCAGAGCTGTGCATTGCATCCCATACTGAAACAGGTCATTCTGTTTCCTCAGGTGATGGGCATTTGGTGGAACTGATTGCATGAAAAGTGTTCACAGAATTGGGTCCCTAACCTTGGCAGGTTTAAAAAAAAGTACATAAAATTGAGGCTTTTTCCCCCAAAATGAGTCTGTAAGTTAGATAAATATGGGCAGCACTGAACTCAAAGCAGAGTCAAACTACCAAGAGGACATTGCAGCTTTTCATTGCAATTTTGTACTTTGAACTAATGGAGCGAAGCAGAATGAAAATCACCTCTGTTAAGAATGGCATTTATCAGCCGTAAGTACTTAGTAGTAAGAGCCCTACACAGACAAAGCTGAGTGTCACCAAGAAATGTACTTGAAAATCAGACCGTTAACACAAGACCACACAAATAAGAGCCAAAAACTGTAATCAGAAAATGCAACATCTCTTTAAGAATGTTTTAATGGTCTGAAGAATGCTAGACAAGTTGAATTTAACTAGATGTAATAACCTATGACATAATATAATTGAGAATGCACCAGGACACAGCACAGTCAGGTTAAATTTTGGCTTTCCTTCACTTAGCCTTGCAACTTTAAAGATCTTTCAACATATAATTCTAAAAATACATAGTACTGTTTAAATTTACATATGACATAAAAGCATAGGATGTGCAATATATCAGCAATACAACTCTAAGTAAAGTTAGGGCTCAATTATCCAGCCCAATATTTCTAAATGTTTGTTTGAATCATTAACAACAAATTTTTCATTCATTTTCTGGGAAGGAACAATATTTAGTACAGAGGAAAAGGTAATGGGAACTATTCATTGTGAACTTCTGATAAAAGTGAGATGGTTACCAGGCACCTGCCTTATATTTGAAGTGCCACGGTAAAAGCCAAAGCAATGAGTTCAATTTCTCTTTTAATAGAACATAAAATAGAAGACAAAAACATTTTGCTGTACTGTGGAAATTGAGAATTGTAGAGAAAATAAGCAATAAATAAGTATGGCAGGTGATAATGCAGGAACAGAACATTAAAATAATAGGTGCTGTATCTTGAACTTTGTCTCATGGGATTCGACAGTTGTACATAAACCCAAAATATAAAAACCTAATTTTCATGCTGTGATTACTAGGGTTAAGTTATGAATTAACTTCTGTATGATATGTCACCGGTTTGAGAGAATTAAAATTTGATGATAATAGAACAGAGATAAGATCTTTCCTGCATCTTTAGATGCTGAGGCAGTAGCTGAAGTTTTTTTTCCAACTGCTTCAAGTAGGATTATTGAATTCTAGCTTGAGAGTGAAACTTCGTCTTCCCGCTTTGCTATATTAAGCATCTCTGAGATTGAAAACCTAGCAAGAGCTCTCCTAGTGTGATTAGAAAGTATCCAGCATTTTTGGGCAGCAAATACTAATTCCAGTCTTTCTGTCTAGTACTGCTCAGGCAGCACAAGGATAACCGGCTGTCAGATGCTTTGGGCAATGGAAAGGTGGGGCTCCAGGCTCTCAGTGGAAAGCTGGTGGCTTTGCTGACAGTCCCCTACCTCTGGAAAGTCAGAGTGGTGCTGGGGAGGGGAAGGGCTGTGCTGGGAGGTGCTGGTTCCTGCCTGGAATAATCTCCCTTTGGAAACTGTGAGCTATTAGCAGAGGTTTGAACAATACAGTGCTGAAACACTGAGCAATACACTACTGCTTTCAGACAGACGGGTAGGTTCCCGCCTGGAATAATCTCCCTTTGGAGAGCTGTTAGCAGAGGTTTGAACAATACAATGCTGAAACACTGAGCGATACACTACTGCTTTCAGACAGACGGGTTTCTCTGTGTATGTCCTCTCTGTAGATCTGTTGGTGGAATTCAAGGCTGGTATGTGTCTACCCAGGGTGTCAGGACGTTGGGCAGCCAGGCTGGAGAGCCTCTCCAGTACTTGTAATGGAGACCTCAGGTCTGGGACAGCACCGTTACAGAGATGGGCTGCAGGTGAGCTGTGCAGCTGATGTGCAGGTGTCCAGCCTCAGGGCATTATATTTGCTACAGGTGTGCAGGGAGTTGAAAAAAAAAAAAAAAAAAGCCTTTTGAGTTTGCCTCTCTCCCCCACGGCAGATGGGAGGCCCTGAGGAGGAAGGTGAGCTCTGTTGTGCTGTCCGGTAAGGGTTTTTTTTACAGCTCTCAAACCACAATAGTATGTAAGCTATTTAACTGATTTTATCTTTTAACAGTGAGGTGTGCATGGCAATTAGTAAAAATGATGATAAAGAAGCTATAAAATGTTTATTTCAGCTGGAGTGCTTTGTTTAAAGCAAGAAGCCCCTTGTGGGCCCAGGCTGAGAGGGACCTGGCTGTGGTGGGGCTGGCCCCAGAGGCCACCTTCCCTCAGGAGCTGCCTGCGCCCCCACCTTGGGCTCTGCCTTGTGGAATTTTGCTGCCTTATTCCTTTATTTTTTTCTGTTCTGTGCTCTTGCACAGCCAGCATTCCTCGATGTTTCCAAGTCTGGAGAGAAAATGGTGGGTGCTGGTGAGGAGAGGGCCCAGGATTAGCTGGTGTGCCCTGTCCCCTCGGAGGTGCCTGTAGGTGTGTAAATGGGTTGTGGGTGCCATCTGCCCACAAACAGTATGGCTGAGGGAACTGAGTTATGAGAAGCACAGTAATGAAAAGAAAGCATCCTATCAGCAACTTGGGAATTAAATTTTATTAGGGACTAGCTGTAAATTTATTAGGGAATTGCACTGGATTGCTGGACTTGCAGTGAAATGATTTCAAATGGCAAAATTAGTGACTTCCAAAATTGGGAATTGCTATTGAAGAAGAAAACTGTATTTATGTTAGCTTTTTGTTTGAAGTCTTCACTGTGGTTCAGCCTTTTTCAGGTGCTGTTGTAAAAACCGCTGTATTCGTTCTATGAAGAATGTTGCAGAGTAGTTTATTGGAAATGTGTGATACCCTTCAGCAAATTTATAGGAAAGGCCATTGCAGCTTGAGATAAAAAGAGATTCAACTTAAAAGGATAGATTCACCATAGAAAGAAATTGAGGTATATCCAAGTTAAAATAATTTACCGTGCCTTTTAATATTTGATAAAATCCTCTCCTAATATTTTTCTCAGTGTAGTTCAAAAGCACCGGTACCTCATAGCTTTGAGAACAGCAGTGATAAAATAATTTAGCTTTGATAAGGAAAGAATTTTTCCCCATCTGCTACTCTACTGGATAGTTTAATGCTCTTACGGTTGTATTTTAAATGTCATTCAGTCAATGAAGGGGAGTCATGCAGCATATGCATGTTTGTGTGTATCTTTTTTTTATTAAACATAATTCCCTGGGCTCTCCTGAGGGACTGTCACTATCCCGGGGGTGCTGGTGGAAGGGATTGCGGAGCAAATCCTGCTCAGAAAGTGTTTGGCTCATTTGGGCTGTGTGAACTTGAGGAATGACTCGGCAAGGGGAAGAGTGCAGCTTCTGTAGCAAAAACCAAAGTCAAGCTAAGCAGGAAAGAAAACATACGCAGAATCACTGGGTGTTAACCCTGGCAGGCAGAAGTCTGATACTTCCTTTAAAAGGAGGAAAAAAGGGGAAATACTGTTTCTGCACCTGGTGAAATGAAGGGGGTGTTGATCTAGGTGGGGATCATGGCTATAAATATAGTTTTCTGTATACATAAAACAAAAAAGTCTTGTGTTTTAGTGTTGTATGTCATGTTTCTTGAGCATAAGTAGTTATGTTAACTGCTACATTTCTCTGTGAACAGCACGTAGGCTTTAAAACCAGTAAATCACATGTAATCTTGGCCTTTAATTGTATACTGAGAATGATCACCAAATGATCACCTGGAGGAAATTTCCACTGTTGTGCAGCTGCAAACTAAAGGGTCTTACTCAGAGTGCAGAAACAAGGGGAGAAAAAGTATAAGGCATTGTTTATATGGAAGAAAACATGAGTAGCTTTTCTTTTGAGACTATTTAACAGATGTAACTCTGCTTTCCTGCCTTTATCTCTATGAGTAAGCATGGGTCTGCATGTTTGCACATCAGTCTGAAAGGGAACACAAAACTGGAGGTCTGCTGGTAAAGAAGCCAGGTGCAAAGGGTAGAGTGCATGTCAATATTAAAAAGATGTCTTAAAGTGGTGTGTAGGAGTCAGAGACGTTGTGCTTTTCTATTTCTGTAACTGTAGGATCTACCGAGCATTCCTCTTTCAGACGTACTCTAAAGTATCCCCCCCCCGCCCCCAGCAGTGTGAGATACCTGCACATCGGAAGTTCGCATCTGTGGTCCATGTGGCTGTGTTCTTTGAAAAGAGTCTCAAAGTACAGTGAAAATGAACAGAGCATTCTAGATTTGTCATTTCTAATACTCATCAACTTGTATCTATGTACTATGAAAGTATAGAAACCAATAACCTAGATGAATCATAAATGTCTGGGGTGTGTGCGTATATGTTTCTGTGTGGGATGTTTCTTTCAGTTTGTTTTCTTTTTCTCTTATTTTGGCAAAGAATTCCGAGTTTACACTAAGAGGCTGGGCTTCAAAAACGTATCTGAATAGAGGAAATGAAAGAGTCGATAAAAATGGAGAGAAAATAGTAGCCCAGAGTGAAATGTGTGACTAACTCTGTGTCTGAGGCCTCTGGATACTAAAATTACAGAAGGAAATAAATTACACGTTGACTGCATGTTTTTCTTCTACTCTTAGAGCGATAAAACCCAGGATGTCTTCTATATAAAGTAACAGTGAACTTAACTGTATTCAAGCATGGGAAACCGTATTTTGGTTCTCAAAAGACTCTTATCTTGCTGCACAATAGAGCAGAGCATTTACATTCACAGTACTGCCACTGTGTGGTTTCCCCTGAAATTCTGCAGGTAAGGAAAGCCATTCTGTGCCAAACCATCGAGACACTCAAAGCACGTGTACATGTGGGAAGGAGAGTGATGGCAGTGAAAATTGCACAAATGCATTTCAAAAGACTTACTCTTTTGTCGTGTTTTTGGTTTTAGTTTTGGTTTGCCTTTCTTGAAGGAGGGATTTCACGCTTGTCATGTTTCTGCCCTACAAATATATGTTGCCAGCACAAGGTAGTATTTCAATACTTTAATATTTACAGTTGAAACTGGAAGTCTGTACTTTTTCTTTCAGAAGATGGTACACAATTTCAGGTTCAAACCACACTTGTTATTAGAGTTTCTTTTTAAGGTTTAGTTTGTTGAAAGTACAGTGCAATGAGATAAAGATATATATCCACTGACAGAATCGTGTGCTAACATGAATAAAGGCTGTTTATAGCTTTAATTTAACATGTAATTAATAAAAGCTGTTTCTTTTGAAGCCACTGAAAATGTGGATTAAGGTTTAGAAAACCTTCTGGTAAGTGAAGCTGAGATACTTTATAGCAGATGCACAAGTGGTGTATATATTCACAGACAACGTTTACAAGTATCACTAATACATTCTGCCTGACAGCATGAGCCACATGCATGAGAAGTTAATGGTCATTAATGCCTCAATAAAAACTATTCATTAGAATATAATTTTTTAAGATTCACTTTTAAGTACAGATATTTTGTGTCCTATTCTTGAAATGCACCTCTGTGCTCCCTTATGTTGGTATTCAAGCATTTTTGGTTTGTGTATATAAAAAAAAAACAACCAAACCCACTCCCCCCCCCCCCCCCCAAAAAAAAAAAAAACCAAACAAACAAACCAAACCCAATTTAAAATGTTACAAACCCCTCTGGCATTTAGTAGCATAATAGTAATTGAAGTCAAACTTAAAAAAAACCAAATACGTTAGATCAATTTTTATTAAAATACAGTATGGTTTTTGCTGTACTAGTGGTAAATGAGACTCAAATCTCTAAAGTTATTGAACAGTACTCATTTTTGACCTCCACTTTCTGCAAGGCTGTGCTGGATATCTTGCATCTTAGTTTCAAACTAAACAGCTGTGTGTTTGAACATAGTCAATTAGGTTTTTTATTATATAAAACTGGAAAATGATGAAATATAAGTGTCTCAAATTTTTGTAGCACATCTAAATGTGGCTAGGTAGGACAGAGTCAGAATATCTCGAATCTAATAATGACCGCTGCATCTTTGACAGTGTTTGATTTCTATTCTCCTCCTGTTTCATGTTGTGTTTCCTTGAGAGTGAGATAAGTACTTAAAAAAACCGTGCCTTGAAAACAAGTACGGTATATTGCAGACATGAAATTTTGGCAGTACTTAGAAGCTGAAGTTGTATTCAGTTGCACAATACTAATAAGCTAATTGTGAAGTTTTTAATTGCAAAGGAGGAAACTATTTTTATTTAGTGAAGAAAGCTTCTGTAAGAAATGAAGGAAGGAAAAAAAAAATAAAATAAAATGACTCCTGCCTCAAATGATGATACCGCACCTGAATTGCACAACAGGACCAAGCCTATGAAAGTGCTCCCTGGTTAAATAGCTAATAGCTGCCTAGGACATGTATACAGCTGAAAACAATTGCCTTGGGTGGATAAAGTGAAAATCAACTGAGATAGAAGGAGGGCTTTAAAAGTAACTAATGAGACCTTCACAGGTTTTGAAGAGTTAGGGTAATTTTGCCTTTTTTTTTTTTTTTCTCTTTTACTGGGGCATAGAGTGTGAGAAGACTAACTTCAGGGATTCAGCCAGCTCAACCAAGGTGGTTATAATGTTTTCATGTCTTCTGCTCTGAGTTCCATCCTAAGATAGAAATATAACGCTTAACTAGTGTTTATTATCGCATTTTACAGGAGGAGAGATAAAGGCAAAGGATAATAGATTTTTTTTTCAAGGTCATTGTAAGGATCAGCTTTGGAGCGAACTCAGAATTTTTTCATTTTATTTGCTTCTCAGTTCAGTGATCTGTAAGCAACAAAAATCTACTACTAAATTTACTACATTTTACTGTTACACTATTACCTTATAATTTCATCCAATACATAGCCTGGCTGTAAGCAGGTCCAACTTGGGTTTGGATATTTACTTATTTTGATATTTTTCAGGATTTATTTTTTAAATTCCTAGAGAAAGCTTGGAAGTTCCCAGGCCTTCAGAACGCAGAAGATTGTTTGCTTTGTTTCAGAAGTATATTACTGCTCCTAGAGGGATTTAGCACACCTTTTTAGTTATAAGGGAATATTTATATACACTTATTCTAATTTGAGAGCTAGAATTTGCCTCTCACAATGTTTATATGGAAGTTATCAACTGCTAGATAACTGAAAAAAATCACCCTTCTATCACCTCAGAATACTTGCATGACTTTTTTTGTGTGTGTTATATAGCTGTCTAAAAATATACCCAGACGCTCCAAACAAAGCAACAAAAAGGCTTCCCATAAGCTCCACAACAATTAAACTCGGCGCTCCCTTCTAAATAAACCATGTGCTGGGTCAGTAGAGCCCACAAGAGGCAGCCTTTTTAGACCCACTGTTTGCACGACTTTCTGGTATGGACTGTCTGCGCAAGTTTGGAAGCTTGTCTCAGCTCTAACTGCCTAGAAAACCTGCACATAACGTTAGATTTAGCTTTCGGAAATTTTTCAACTAAGTTTGAGCCACA
Source organism: Charadrius vociferus (assembly GCF_000708025.1). Lineage (NCBI taxonomy): Eukaryota > Metazoa > Chordata > Aves > Charadriiformes > Charadriidae > Charadrius > Charadrius vociferus. The sequence goes on from NW_009648332.1 coordinate 4,188,996, forward strand.
GAAATGAAGGTTCATAACACAAAGGTTGTCATACCCTTTGCTGAAATCGTGCCCCCATAATGTGGCATATTAAATATTTAACATAGTTTGCAGCAGATAAAAAGCAATTTTGTTTAATTTTTCCTAAATATTAATGCTATCATGTACCTTAATCCTTTCATTATAATAAAAATTTGTTCAAGCTCATTCTTATTAAACATTTTCTAATTTATAAGGATATGGATGTTTTTCTTCTGATCCTAATAAGTAATAAGTCCAAAGTGCCATTGTAAAGGAAAAGGGTGAGAGCTGGGATGGATTCTTCCCTGGTATATAGGGAAGAATTACAGGCTGGAAAAATAACTTTATTTTTTTACCCAAGGACATCAAAGACAATGCCTATCTCCCAAGTAACCCAGCTCAAAGTTTTGGGTCAGTTGTCAAGGAATGAAATGAAATACCTGCAAAACACTCGGTGAAATGACCTGGAAAATAATTTATAAAGAGGTTGCCATTCATTTCTGAGCGAGGACCATTCTTCCATCTGTATCTCTGAACTGCTGAAAAAAGGGAAAGAAAAAAAAAATCCTGGATTAGAATTAGTTTCAAATCAACTTTTCTCTGCATCCTAGAGCAAAAATGTGGTTGGAAATTATTTATAATGCTAATTAAAGACTTGTTTCTCCAAACACTTCCAGTTAATAGGGTTACTGGAAGCAGTAAGCCCTTGATAGAATAGCAAATGTTTCCCATAACCCATCCATCTACATCCAAAGACAGCAGCAAGGTGTGCTACTCATGAATATTCAACAATGAAAAAAATAACTTTAAGGCAATATTGTTTACAATTTGAATATATTTAGGCAATAGGATACTCAGCCCAAGAGTGCTGCTGCGAGTCCACTAATTGCAGTAAAGCTGCAGCTGGCAACAGGGGTGGGTCCAGCCCATTTTTGTACCGGGTCTAATGTCTCTGGTTTGTTTTAAAAATTCCTTGTTTATTCATTTCCTTCTTTGTCTCATCTAGTTCTAATTTATACACACACAAAAAAGAAAATACACAAGCTTGCTCTAAAACTATATATTTATTATGCAGCTTTTCTGTCCTCATGGAATGAGACTGTTTTTAATTTCCAATGTCCACAGCCCTTCAGGTGCACAGAAAAAATATTGCTAATTTGCTTGTATACAAAGATCTTTATTGCACTTGTGGTAGATGCATTTTTTTAAAAACAAAATAAGTTTCTTTTAAATATTAAGCTGATTAAAACAGTCTTTGCATAATTCCTAGGCCTGCTGAATCCCATGTTAGTTGATATTTCTGAGCCAATATAACTCTCACATGGAGTAATTATATAGATATTTCTGTTGAGAAAGCAAAGAAGGAACTCACAATATAAAGAACTGAGTATAGTAGCAGTGGGGATTGTGAGTACAATAGGTCAGTACTTGCTTTCACGTCAGTGTAAATCTGGAGAAACTTTTGGATTTAGCTGGAGTTATTTTAGATTTACATCACTGTAAGACAGGCTACTTACCTCTACTTTGTTATATTATATGATATTGTGGTCTCCATCCAGTGAAGCGCTTGCTTAATCTTGAAAATGTGAGTAGTTTACTGAAGTCAAAGTTGAGTAAAAATTTAAGTGCCTTGCTGGATATAGGCTTCTCCCCTTAAATGCCAGCAAAGCACAGATAATCATCAATTGTATATCCCACTTGCTTCTAATCCAAATAACTGTATCCCAAATATCCCCTGCCTAGATGAGATCAGCACCCATGTGAACAGCAGCTGGCTGAGGTAAATCTAAAGGCAGATAGAGATGGGATTCATAGAATCATGGAATGGTTTAGGTTGGAAGGGACCTTGAAGATCATCTAGTTCCAACCCCCCTGCCATGGGCAGGGATGCCTCTCACTAAACCAGGCTGCTCAAAGCCCCATGCAGCCTGGTTTTAAAAACCTCCAGGGATGGGGCATCCGCAGCTTCTCTGGGCAACCTGTTCCAGTGCCTCACCACCCTCAGAGTGAAACATTTCTTCCAAATGTTTAATTTAAACCTGCCCTTTTCCAGTTTGAAGCCATTCCTCCTCATCCTATCACTACATGCCCTTGTAAAAAGTCCTTCCCCAGCTTTCCTGTAGGCCCCCTTTAGGTACTGGAAGGCTGCTATAAGGTCTCCCCAGAGCCTTCTCTTCTCCAGGCTGAACAACCCCAACTCTCTCAGCCTCTCCTCATATGAGAGGTGCTCCAGCCCTCGGATCATCTTTGTGGCCCTCCTCTGGACCTGCTCCAATAGGTCCATGTCTTTCTTGTGTTGGGGGCTCCAGAGCTGGATGCAGTACTCCAGGTGGGGTCTCATGAGAGTGGAGTAGAGGGGAAGAATCACCTCCCTTGACCTGCTGGTCACACTTCTGATGCAGCCCAGGATACGGTTGGCTTTCTGGGCTGCAATTGCATATTGCTGGCTCACGTTGAGCTTCTCATCAATCAGCACCCCCAGGTCCTTCTCCTCGGGGCTGCTTTCAATCCATTCTCCGCCTAGCCTGTATTTGTGCTTGGGATTGCCCCAACCCAGGTGTAGGACCTTGCACTTGGCCTTGTTGAACTTCATGAGTTTGGCACAGGCCCCACCTCTCCAGCCTGTCCAGGTCCTTCTGGATGGCATCCCTCCCCTCCAGCGTGTCTACCTCGCCACACAGCTTGGTATCATTGGCAAACTTGCTGAGGGTGCACTCGATCTTGCTGTCCGTGTCACCAACAAAGATGTTGAACAGCACAGGTCCCAGTACCGACCGCCTGAGGAAGACCATTCGTAACTGGTCTCCACTTGGACATCGAGCTGTTGACCACAGCTCTTTTAGTGCAACCATAGATTGTAGGTAAAGCCAAACACTCCAAGAATGGAAAGGCAATTTTATTTTAGAAAATGCTTCTGGATGGTGTGCTGCTTCTGGAAAATCCTGATGGCATGTAAAAAAAACCTCAATTCACTTTCTTCCTTCACTGAACAGCTAGAAGACTACTCCCTTCTGTGGTTGCATACCTGCCAAGGAATGTTGTTGGTACACTTGCAGGTTCTCTTTGGCTGAATCAACTACTGTAGATACTATTGAAAACACAGGGAAAGGAATGCAGAAAATGCAATGAAATTCTAGGCTTAATCTTACAGGCCAAACAGCACTGATATTAGTTTTAAAAGTTGCCATGTAACTTGGCCTAAGATAATAAACCAAGACAGTTTTTTGCAGTTGTCAGAGTGACAATTCTCAAATCCTGTGGTCATAAGTAGTAAAGCTCAAGTTGATAGAAGACACTTTCTCAGCAGGGTTTGTGGTTTTGATCTCTTCTACTGGAACAGATTAGAAGAGTGAGGAGTCTTACTGTCTTCCATAATGAAATGGAGAACTTCTTTCAGCAACTGTAATGAAAACCAGTAAAAACTGAGAGGGGAGAAAGAGCAGAAAGTAAAAAGAGATTTGCAATAGGAGGAGAAGCTTTAGGAGAAAGAAGAAAATATCCTAACAAATCATCAGTCTTAAAGGAAGTGTGATGAAAACCAGAACACTTCTCTCTGTGAAATTGCATATTTTTTTCTATGGGATCCATAGCAATCTTTTATGACAGATAACCAAATTTTGACATCAAGAGGGAGATTGTCTTTTTCCTAGTTCTGACTAAAAGAACAACTACTGTTTGCTTCATCTAAGTGGAAAATGCAAAGAACAACTCGCAGTACCTATTGAGGTTTATGGAGGTAGTTAACTAGTGTCAGAGAAGCTAAAGAATTCCTCAGTCATGCCTGTGACTTTGAAATATTATATTAACCAACTGCTGTAATGAGACAAGCCCAGAAATCCCATGCTGGGTTTCTTTTTTATTGTAAGTACTTGAAGTATGATTCTGGGCAATAAGATATATTAGCCTGGGTAGTCTTGCAAGGGAAGTGGTAGATGTCTCACCATGTAGAGGATTTGATGAAACACTGCAGAGTGGGATGTAAGGAAGAATCCTACAAGGACAATGAGATGGACAAAGGTTAAAGCTGTGGGAGTCTACGTGTAATTTCTCTCCAGCCCTTTAGCTTTATACTGATGTGAATATAGGCAGTTTCCATCCTAGTCTGGACCTCTGCACAACAAAACATACATATGTTGAAAGATGCTACTGAGGACTTCAGGAAGATTATTCATTTACTTACGGTCATACACTACACATTGCTTAAGTGCTCTGCTAGATCAGTGACAAAGCTGTGTACTTTTTGTCTGTAAGCGTAGGAGATGATTAGCCATGATAATTAGTTTACTTTTTAGTCAAATTAAAGGGGATGACTTCAAGTGAAAGTGATCACGTGGGCTATGTCTAAAGAACTCTTCTGCCATTTCATATCAACAAAGCTCAATCTACATCTCGCCGAACTCAATGGATGTTTTGGCCAGCATTCCAATGAGTGTAAAATTCCCCAAATAAGCACCACAGTATAAATGCTGTTACTTTTGCAGTACTCAGAATATTCTAGAATATTTTTAAACAAGAAAGAAGGGAAAGACCATGTTCTGTGTAGCCCACAGTAAAGACAGACAAGTGAACAGAAATTCAACGTTAATAGAATAGTGAAACTGAAGATTTGAGTCTAAAACTAAAACTAGGATATTTTTTTTTTATTTGCCTAACTAAATAATTATGGTATATTCTTCTTCCTGGCATTAATACATGAACCTCCATACAAGAGATTGAATCTGGTCAATCTCAGTGGCTTCTGAGCTGTCAGAATGTACCTGGCAAGCTTAAAGGAGAAAAATGGTAGTAAGGGGAAGAAATAAGTTGACATTAATGTTACATGCTAACTTGCCTTTAAGTAGATATGGAAATTTAGGTCTAAAATATCTCTCAATATATTTAGCAAAGGAACATGTTTAATGTTTTTCAAATAAAAAAGCTTCTTTAAATTAATGAGGATTTACAAAAGTATGACTGTATTCTGTATGTAATGGAAACATTAATTTCACAAGCCTTTCAATAGTGTGGTAGACTGTCTCCTGTATGCATGCCTTTCTTTACAAACATCAAGTTTAAAGGAATTTTTCTTGAACCTGTAAAGATCTCCTGAGTTGCAGAAAAAGAGGTAGTAACAAAACCCACAGCTCTGTACGTGAAAAATATTGAAGTTCTGTTTTGAGTATTACTTGGCATATCAAAAACTTTGCACTAGTTGTCAATCATGTAGTTTCCCATTGTAAAGAAATAATAGGTTAAAATCTAGCCCTTTTTTTTAGTGGATGCAAAATTGAGTTTTATAATGAGAAAATAATACAAATGATTCCCTCTAAGAATTGAACAGCCTATATTGCACAACAAAATTACCATAAGCAACACTTAAATCCTGAACTGTGCTTGAAATATCTGCATCTTCCAGCTTCCTACAGTCTTTTATTTAAACACTTTGAGCTACGCTAATGCCCACTGCATATAACCTGCAGAAGGATTATAGTTGATGCAAGCTGATGCGCTGTTGATGATCTCGGTTTGCAAGCTGTTTAATGTTAAAAGTTCTACTGAAACCGTCAGTAGAAAGTCTATGAATAATTTCAAAGACCCTCCCAAGCTTATCTGTTCCCTTGCTTCCCGTGTGCTGCTTTTTAGTAATGAAACTAACAGACTTACAGTTGCTGCTTGGCTAGTGGAAAAGTCACTTGGAAGCAGTTTCACCACAGCTGCGTAAGATCGAGAGAGATGCTTCTCTCTTTCACTGCTGGAACAATTATCACTCATCCCTAGTAGTAGTGAGACTCGTGTTTCAACAGATAGCAGTGGAAAAATATTCTGTGTATATGGGTGAATGCCGCACGGTCCTCGGATTTAGATCTCAAGAAATACATCTCTCCTTCCTGAAGCCTAGTTGATTTGCATGGTTGCTACATCCTGCAGGGTGTATTTGAGGGTGCTTCTATGTATGTATGCATACATGTGCTGCTTTAAAAAAATATGCCGATTCTTTGTGGAGCATGTAAAAGACTAATTCATGAACTATCTCTTTGTAAACCTCTTTAGTACTGAAAGCATACATGGAATTTGACTTTCTGTTTTATTCAAACATCATTTTGTTGGGTGGTTTATTCCCTATTTCAGATTGAAAAGCATTTCCTTGCAGAAAGATTTTGTGATGGCCGTGGTCATCCCAGACTTTTAACTTTATCTTATGGAAGTTTTGAAATATCACTCAATCAACTAAGATGTTTGCCAGTATCTTGCAAAAATCCTTATGCTTTTAATAATCTGGTCTCATCTAAGCTCAAAATATTTGATAGGTTTGTTCTCGTCTTGATGACAGTCTAGCAAGAAACAAGAGTGTGGTGATTAGGATTCAGTATTTCCCATAATCCCACTACTTATCTGAGGTTCAAATCTGTTTGTTTTCTTTCTTTTTTCTTCTAGGAAAAGGAATGATAGCTAGCAAAGGTTATTGTCATAAAGAGTTATTTGTGAAACCACTCTTAGCTTGTTGGGAAATGTCTCAGTCAATGGAAGACTTCAAATAAGAAAAAAGGCAAAAACATATATGGGAAATATTTTAGCAAGCTTTTTGAGGTTTTAGGTAATACTCCAGTAATAAAGAAGCAAAAAGAAAAATCTGTAGTTCTCAGTGTGCAGAATTCCTGTTGGCTTGAATGAGTTAGGTCTGCAAGCGTGAAATAAGCATTTTAAATAAGCTTAGTAGGAGCAATACTCACTATTGAGATGGACTGTTTCCTTTTTAGTAAAAGGGAGGTGCAGTATAAGGTGATCTGCTGTTTTATAGTCTTTACTTCTGGTATACTATGGTACCATGGCAACATCAGAATTAGACACAGAAAATGGGGCAAGCAGCAAGTAGAACATAATGAAGAGTACACAAACAATGTGTTACAGGGAATCTACAAAAGAAATTATTAACAAGCAAATATAGTGGGTTCTGGGGAGAAAGTGGGAACACTGTAGAGCTCTTCTGGGAACAGCTGGAGTATGGGATTTGGTGGTAGGAAATGCAGAAACCATTGAAGACAGATATATTATCTAGGTTGGTAAGAGGAGTGGGAACATTAAACTCTGCTACTGCAGAGGGGTAAGTGACACTTCTAGGTTGGGAAGAGTTAGAGACCAGTTAGCTCTTGGAATCCATGAAAGCTGCAATTTCTTCTAGATATAGAGAAACTATAATTCACTACTGCTGTGCCTCTATGTTCAATCAAGAGCATCCTAATGAGGCCCTTTCAGTTATTTTTGTGTGTCTGTCTGAAAGAAGAGTGTAGGCTTCTGTGTTATAGGAGTTGTTTAGGGTAATCAGCTGTCCAGATTTACTCTGCAGTCCTAACAGAAGATAGAGGCAGTTACTCACTAGCATTGTTTGCACTGCAGAAGTGAACAGGTATCTTGGTTTTGACAAACTGCAATTATGAGGGATAAAACTACAGTACAGCGAATATATGATTTCAAATCAAAAATATCTGATGATCATTGTGTCTCAGATCAATATTCATGCCTCCGAATTCAGCAGTCACAGATTATAAACCTATCATAGGAAACGAGATTAATGTAAAATCATAGGCGTGATTGCATATGAGACGTTAAATAATGTCGATCGCAGCAGACTGTTGTATTTTGATTTTTTGACTGCTTTTATTTCTCACAGGAGGTGTTTATGTGTCTTTTTTTCAAAGGGTTTGTGTACACACTGAAAATTTACTACAACAATGTTGTTGATTTTTTGTTCCCCAGCTGTTATGGGTAGCATGGGTATCTTTGTACCACCTGTGCTGCCGGAGGTCCTTACTTCAGCTGATTGCAGATTACAGGTTTGGATGTTATCAAATTAACCTTATGAACTGCTTTGGTTATTCTCAAATCAACCTTATGACCTGCATGTCAAAATTGCTGCAGCTGAACGTGTATGAGCATGTGAGGATTAAGGTGTTGGGAATGATATCCTACCATTTAATCTCAAAAACAGCCTGGAAGACATTGCTTATGAAATTGATTGATCCCTCTGGTGTGAGGAAATGATAAGGTTGTGAGACACAGACAGCATAAAAAAATGTTTTGTGCATGACAAATACGTTAAGCTTAATACCCACTCTTACACTGTGATAATTGTGTTGCTGGTATGACAGCACTCCCCATGGAGGGCTGGATTTGGTTCTACAGTCAATTAATCAATTATTAATCTCATTATCAATCATTGCATTCTTTGCCTCAGTCTTCTATGACAAGATCTCCCAAGCTTCCAGGACCTGTTTAGAGACAGGGTTCAGGGAGAGCTGCCAGCAGTGGATGAAGATTGAGACAGGGATTACTTGAGGAAACTTGACCCATTAAAGGCCATGAGAGTTGGAGGACAGCATCCAAAGTGCTCAGAGAGTTGGCTGATGTCTTATAGAAGCCAGTGTCTACCACCTTTGAAAGATCATGAAAACTGGGGGAGGTTCTTGGTTACTGGAGAAAGACAAATGTTGGACCCATCTTCAAAAATGGCTGAGGTCTACATGGGGAAGCACAGGCCAGCTGACCTCACTTTGCACCCTGGGAAAATCATGGAGCAGGTGCTTTTGGAAGATATTCCTGGGCATGTAACAGGGAAGGTGTTTGGATGCTTAGCCAACCTGATTGCCTTCTGTGATAAAACAAAGGGATTTGGGGACGGTGAGGAAAATGATTATTTATCTCAACTTTAACAAGGGTTTTGAATACGGTCTTTGAGATTATTTTTGTAAGTTAAGATGCTTTAGTCTGAGTAGGTGGACAATTAGACAATCTGCAGATAACAACTCGGGTATCTGAATGTAGAGCAGGGACTCCCAAAATATCTAAGGGAATTCAGTTAATAGTTTCCAGAGAATGATACAAAATTCTTCACAATGTTTTCAAGTCATAAAGTCAGCTACTCTTTGTAAAGCTGCAAAGCATAAACACTACTTGAATTCTACTCATTAGAGAGGCCATACAATTTCATTTTTCCACATAATATTCAAGCCAACAGAAGATAATGAAGACCGTGCATTAAAACCCCAGTAATTGTGTTTATTTAATAGTAACATTGTAACATTAAAACTGCTATGTATTATCCCTCTTTTTTTAATACATAATTACTATTTTTGTTGTTCATTTATGGTAATACCCATTGTACGCCAGGAGGTCATCAAACACTGAAAATGATAGTCGATGTTCGTGAGGAAATTCAGAGCTAGGGTTGAGGCTTTGCTATGCTCCTTTGTTATTCTCAACAGCATATTTTTCAATACACTAGTATTATACTGTAAGGATAATTATGTATTAAAATAATGTGCAATATGTTAATATATTAAAGATTGAATCAAACTTTAGATTCTTAACGTGTGCTTGGGTGCTGACCTTTTGTCCTCATTATATAGCCTCCTAAGCCTTCCCAAGATTTCTTTCTCAGTCTTGTTAGGAAATTGTGTGGTTAAACACAGCCCAGAAAGTAAAAAAATTCTGTCTGCAGTAGTGAGAGTGTGTGGATAGTAGGAAAAGGAGACAATAACAAATTTTGGTGTTGCTTGGCTTTAAATTGATTTTGTTGGTAGGTGACTGGGCTATGAGCTGGGAGGTCCAAAGGACTAGAGGAGAAGGGAGCCTTCAAAGCTGGAGCACGTGTTCTCCTCCTCCTTAAGGAAGAGGGCAGTGGCCAGCTGGGAAGATGCCAGGCACTGTTGGTCTGTTCAGATTTCTTCCCTCCCTCTACAATAGCTCATTGAATATGTAGAGATGTAGTTTCTGCGCAGGCTTTCAACCACATCAGTCTGCTGCAGCCAGTTCCTTGTGATAGACTGCATTGCATGGGGGTGAGGATCAAGTCAGTCAAGGACCAAAACAAATCCTTCCTCACCTTTTCCTGGTATTTGTGGTTGTAGTGCATTGTTAAATGGCAGCTATAGAGTTAGCAGCTCTTCCTCCTCTAAAGCTGACATACCAGCACATTTACTGTAACACTCTACAGCACACAGAACTTTTGGGCTAAGGGCTTAGAAGAAATATAGTCTTAGGGGGGTTGGTTTAGTTGTGGGAATTTTTAAACTTGCGTTTACTCTTTCTTTCCATTTTCCCCTCGTACTTATCAGAGCACTGGTGATGAGAAAAACTTGGAACGACTTTACTGTGTTAAAAAGTGCTGCATTTTTGCCTTTTAAGTAGTTGCACTTGAGTAACAGAGGATATAATAGTAGGCAGAATTTGACCTGGCTTAAGACAATACTTTCTGGGGAGTTGCACTAAAAGCAGTTTCATATAAATGAAGACATGTATGAATCCAGTTAGAAAATAACTGTTTGGCAACTGATTTCACATACTAGGTGAATAAAACATCCTGATTTGCTGGACTTGAAAAAAAAAAAAAGGTGAACAGTGTACTCTTGCAGGGGAATAAAACCATAAGAAGCACAGGCAGTGATTTAAAGTCCAGAAGAGATAACACGAACCGTACTGAAATATGTATGTGTGTATGTGCTGAGTCATTGACGGAGGAGGTGATGAACGCCTACTCCTGCCCACTTCAGGGACTGCTTCAGCCACTGCCAGAGTTCTCCCCAGCCCTGGGGTTGTCAGTCATTCAGGCCACCAAGCCCTGCTCTGCTCGCTCCGCTTGTGGTTCACAGCTGCTCATCGCAGCCTGTGGAATCGGTACCTGACAAGTGCAAACATCCATGCTCAGATGGCAGGGCCTGGGGATATTACAGGAGATTGTATCCTCATTATATAAAACTGCATTTCTTTTTGCACGTACCCAACATTGTTTCTTAGCTTTCTGTCAATTTGGTTTTTGACTATAGTCATCACATTGTTATAGATTTTGTTCTAGTGTGTATTGTCTGTGTATGAGTTTAAGTTTGGATGTATTTTGAGATATTTCAGCATGAAAGATCCAGCATAAATATAGAACTTAAAATGAAAAGCTGCACAAATATAAGATGTTACAATATTATAAATGAATTATGTTGAGATAAACCAAGAGAAAATCTGCAATACAGTCAAAGCATATGGTATGAATGAAAATGCAATCCCTGTATCTGCATTTGTATGTGAGCTGTTGCAATTTGATTTTTTTTCTTTTTCCTTTTTTAAATTGCATTAGCAATTCCAGATAGACACTTAGTCTCCAACAGAAAGGCTCTTGACATTAAGTGTACTGAAAGGTCATTGAACAGTCATAGCTTTCTTTTAATTTTAAATGCATTTATCCAAGAAAACTCGGCACTGATGCAACATCTGCTTTTCTAAAGGACTCTGTCTTCTAGCCGAGCTGGCTGAGGTTTACCGAGGTCAACTGAAATGCCTAAGGTCACCCAGAGTGTCAGAGAATAAGGGGTGGATATCTGGAAAATATACTGAAAAAGAAACCTACTTTTTTTTCCCAGAAATTACAGGATTCTCCTTTAAACTTCTAGGTAAACACCAGTATCATTCAGGGAAAAAAAAAAGGGGAAAAAAAAAAAAAGGAATGTTAAAGATGGTGACTCCTGCTGTGTTGATTACTACTGATACCGTGAGTTATTTGTAGAGGATTCTAAAAATTCCTGTCTAGAAAAATGAGCAAGTTACATATTGTAAAAGCAACAAATACTTTTAAGGCAGAAGACTGGGAGATAGAGCGTAGCAACAATGCAGTAAACTGCGTTTTCAAATTTGTTTCTTAATACTTTTTCAGTGATTGACTTCAGTTAAATTACACTGTCTAAACTAGCTGATGAGCATGCTTATAAAATCATAGCTATTTTAGGAATGAAAGATCCTTTACCCCGTCATTCAGCAGTGAAGTAGTATGCGGTGACGACTATGATTAGCACAATACATACATTCTCACAAGGAAAAAATGGTATGTTGAGGGTGAAATACAATTTTAGCTTTGGGAATCTATACAAAAATTTTTGCAATGTTGTAGTACTATCTTTCACTTTCATGGATTTTAACCCTCCAACTGTAAAATTTTATAAAGTTTCACACAGTTTGGCAAATACTACCATAACTAAAATGAAGAAAATGCAAGTTTGTTTTAGATGAGTGTTTTGCAAAATTAAGTTCTGTTGAAGAAATGCATAGTCTGTACAGTACATTTGCGGTAAAGAACTCTGAAGAATTGCTATGGATTAAAAGTGATTAATGGGGGATGAATTTAATTCTGCATGCTGTACATGCCTCAATCTCCCATCGACATGGAAGCTTGGTATGTACAAGGAATGCAAGTTATAAAATTTAGCGTCAAAAAAAAAAAAAAAAGGAAGTTAAGGGGTAAGTTACAAGAAGCAGTCTTAACAATTAAAAAATGATTTTAAAAGTTGCCAAGGGTGAAAGCGAGGAACCACCCTCCAGGTAGTACAGTTACATGACTATCTTTCGCCTTCATTGCTGCCAAAGAAGCACGACTGTACTCTGATAGCAAAAAAAGAGTGCAAAGAAGGTATCTTTGTAAGGTCATATGGAAAGAGAAAACATGAAGACGAATACATGGGAAGGACTGGTATGCTTCTATTATTACAGCATACCAAAGAATGATCAAAAGAAATGTGACCTTTTCTGAAGGTGACTGATGCATTCATTGCTGGATTTAACTTATTCTGCCAATTTTCTGATGTTTCATTTGCCATTCGATCCCAAAAAGACTTAATTTGTCAGAGACAATAGAATGGCTATTAGAAATCTTGTGTTTTTATTTTATTATTTTTCCTGGGAAATTTATGTTAGCCCAAAACGCTGGGTAGTGGGGGAAAAAACCACATTATTTCTCAGAAGGATTTGAATGGTATTTGGTGGGATATTTTACAATCTTGTTAAACATTGCAGTTCTGCTCTGTATTGCCTCTGTTTTGTCCAGTAAAAGGTCTGGCTCAAATATTTTTCTTCTGCTTTCAAACTGCATGTATGTCTTTGAAAAATGGTTTTGCGTAAGTAAAATACAAACCGATCAATCATACAAACAAGACAAAACTCCCACAGAGCACATGGGGGGAAAGAACAAAGATTATTTTTGTCTGTCTAGTTAGAATTTTGCATATGCTTGAATATATCTGACAGGTTGTTTGTGCCTTTTAGAAGATGAACAAAGATAAATATATATATATATAGAAGGAGAGAGAGAAAGAAAGAGGTGCTGATGAGCACAATAGCAGTGTTGATTTTCATACATTTGGGGTGCTGACAATTCACAAGTGGCAAAGCAGAGTAAGTTGTGTTATATCATTCCCTGCAAATGAGAGGAAAAGAAAAAAAAAAAAAACCTCATTCTTTATCACTGTGGGTTGTATTCCCAAGAGAAGGATTTTAAAAATGGATTTTTAACTTTCTACTTTTTTTTTTAATATATATATATATGTATTGAAAATATAAAGGAAATATTTGAAGATTGCAGTTAGAAGCTGTAATGCTCAAGACCTTGCCAGGCTCCAGCTATGTAAGTCTCTGAAATGCTGTGACTATCCTGAAAGGGACAGAAAAAAATATGCTATTCCTTCTAGAATATGTAGAGCTGTGGGGATTGTAAACCTTCTGCAGAACATGAATGTAACATGTTTATGGGAGCAAAAACCATAAATAGATTTGTCCTCTTTGTTGTAGTTAAGAATTGTAAGAAGATAGAAAATAAGTTTCAGTACCTGATTTACTGTATGGAATTATACTGCTAAATTCCTTTTGTCTCTGCTGAAGTATCTCCTGAACATGGTTTTAGTAGTGAACCTCCTTCATTATATTTGGTTTCTGTGTTCTCTTGAAAACCTTCTATATGATAGTTATGTCTTTGTTTGAATGGGCACTCACCAAAAAAAAAAGGTCCAAATTTTAAGTAATTACAAAGAAATATTGAGTGGGTGTGCAAAGACCAGCTAAAATATCATATGAATTTTTCTGAATAGTTATGAAAACCCATCCTGAATGCTTACCCAAAGCTTGAAGCAACTCTATTAAAACAAAACAAAACAACCCAAACAATGAAACCAAACAACTATCTAGATAAGTGTTTACTTCTCTGCCCTTCTGCCTCTGTTTGGACCTGTGAAACACTTCATTTTACACTGTATTCTAAGCCTCAAAGTATTTAAAGTTTATAGAACAGAATAATCTAGGTGATGGAAAGCAGGAATAAAGTGAGAGTATTCTAGTTATTTCTATGCATTATTAAGATGTCTTCAAGGAATGGACTGTATTAATGAGGTTTCACTATGGGAATATATCCAGAGAGCTCAAAAATAAAAGGACTTACTAGGTGGTCTCTGGAGAAGGGAGAGCTGATCCACTTAGTTTATAGAAAAGAAAAGATCTGAAGTGGGAAAGAAGAGATATCAGTTCCTGTTCTTATATAGAAGGATGGACTGAAGAGAATTGTGTGGAAGCACAAGTGTTTTATGGTGGAGGGTAGTTATGAGAAGACTCACATGAGCATTTGACCTGTTGTTGGGTGTTAACTCCGAACCTCAAACCTGTTCACAAATGCCTAATGAAATACATTTTTTATTAAAGGAAAATTGTTCAGACTTGTTAGTATTTGATGGTAGAAATCCATCCATGTCTAAATTCATGTGTGACACACTTTGTATACTTTTGGGGAGTATACATATAAGGCCAAGAAATTGTACATGGTTCTTTTCATTAATGTATGCAGACATTCTGCAGCTTGGGAAAATATATACTCGTGTATAAGACTCTAGGGATATAGCCCTTAAACCTTTCTGCTTTCCTGAGATTTGTGTAGATCCTAACATCCAACAAGTGTCCCTGTGCCCTGACTGTAACTGCAGAAGTTCTGCCTCTCCCTCGCCCAGGGGTCTTCCCCTGCAGCATTAGATGCTTCCTAGCTAGTATGTGTTTCCAGGGTGCTCTTCAAAGAGTTTGCCAGTGCAGATTTAAAAACAAATAATGCTTGTAGAAGTATTTGGAAGTGCTCGTCCTCCTCTGGCTTTAGGAGGGAATGTTTGGCAGCATACCTGCCCTGTGCCCATGGCCAAACTCCTCCCGGCTGCAAGTCTTCAGACCTGCAGAGAACCTTCTGTGCAGTCCAGCTGCCTGAGCCACAGGGCAGCTACCTTCTATTCCTGTGCAGAGATGGAGAGTTCTGGGTGCAGAGTCTTCTGGAGATCAGTATGATTTCAAACTAGCACAGCTGTGGCAAATAAGTTACTCCGTATACAATAACCTTTGGTTTTGTAGAGCTAGCTAAAACACAGTCAATTGAATGTGAAAGAAGCTAATTAAGAGACAGTAGATGAAAGTAGTCATCACTGTAATTTCTTTGGCTTCAGTGAGCTTATTGCATGGGTGAGTTTTATTGGAGTTCTTTTAGTAATACAGAAAGTACATGCAAAATTAGGAGCTATGAAGTCAAAGCTGTGTTTCACCTGGGAATGCTGTTTGGGATTTTCACAGAAGGCTCAAAAGAGTTAAACATAAAACTTCTACTTAATTTCTCTTGCATTTGGGTGCTGAATCTTCTTGAACTTTTCAAAATATCCTACCTAGTCAAGTGAGCCAGTCACTCAGCTTTTGAGAAGAGAGTTCCCAGAGTGCTAGGTGATATGCCGAGAAAGCTCTTGCATTAATGTTTCTCCGAATGTAAGTAGTCTGAATTTTTAGCATACTTGCTCCGTCAGAAAAGGATGGAAGAAGGTGCTTTGTGCAGCCGTTTCTATTCCCGCACTTTCAGTTTAAGTGGCATTGGAGATTTCATACCTTATTCACACCGAGAAAGTAGAGTTCTTCTTCTCGGGTTAACTGGTTTGCCTCTCCTTTGGTTCTCCATCTAACTGATTCTGTTTACAGTATTCCAGAAATATATTTTGTGGGTGCCTTACAAACAGAGCCTGAAACTCTGCACGTGAGCTGTTCTTCTGTGCTGCGAGCCTAAATGGCATGTTGGCTTCTCAGACTTCTGGTCTAATTGAGAGGAGTTCATCAAGGGCACTGAGGCAGTGCATCCCTGCCATAGCCTTGACAAAAGAAAAGACTCCCATATCGACATGTACCAGGACAGACAGGATAGTTTTGGTGTTGACAGGTTTGACTTGGGTCAGAGCTGGCAAGTTTAATTATGGTTTAGATCCACTTAGATTTGGAAACCTAAATGGTGTTGAAATCCTTGGAAATTTAGTGTCTAATTACCTCTTGGGCTTCTGGGACTGATTTACTTAAGGTCACAAATGGAGTAGAAACAGGAACTGAGCAGAGAATTCTCAAATCCCAGTCCAGTACCTTTACCATTAATCCTTGACTAATCTGGTATCTTGTGATCTAGGTTTCACTTCAGCCAGCTGCTTTCATCAAGTCGTTAGTGTCATCCTACACTAGGACAGCTGGCCAGAGTTTAATGCATAAGTGTCATCTGCATACTTCTCTCATTTACACCCACGGCATTATGTGATACCCGTTAGCAGCTCAACATAAATGCAGATTATAATATGGGAAAGAACAGTGTCTGTGGACCTCAGAAAGAAAAGAGAAAGTTTCTGATCAGAGATAGCAGAGGCTGAAAACTGCCAGAATTAAGTGCTGTTTATTTAGATAACAGCAGATGTGGGAGCCAGGGAATTTCATCTCACACAAAGCATGCATTTCAGTGTTATATGTGCTATGGGGAGATGCATGTGAACGAATTAAAATATTTGTCTGCTACTGACCTGTGTGATTTCTGTGCCATTCCTTTTTTTTTTTTTTGCTTGGCTAGGGAAGGCTCAGGATGATCTGCAATGAAATAATTTTAAAGTGATATTATGAGTAATGAGATGTAAAAAAATAAATAAAATCAAAAGAATGACTTTTAAATACTTAAAATCCAACCCTGATATTTGAAAAGAAAATGCTAAGCGATAAAGGGGATGAATTTCCACACCACATATTGCACAGGAAATTTGCACACACAACCTTTTATTTGTTTAATGGATTTTCTGTGAACATCTCCCATTAAATGTTTGTAAAACTTCAGCCCAAGAAATTTAGCTATGGAAGGGAAAGCATTTATATTCATTAGATGAGAGCAGACTTTTTGCTCATGATTTGGGTGGAATTTAAAATGATTAATGTAGCTTAAAGTAGTTAGGTGATAGGAATTTTCTAAAACATTTTATCTGAATCTAATAAGCTCTTTTGGGGAAACAAGAGCTTATGATGCATATAAGGAAATTTAGAAACAGTTTATTAAAAACACATTTCCACCTTTTTTAATGGTGTTCTCCCATTGTATCTTAAGATTGCCAGGTATTTTACCATCTACTGCAGCCAGTCTGCCGAGACCAGAATCATATGAACTCCTTTATCTGAAAGGCCCATTCCTTTATTGTAGAGATTGAAGTTGCAGCTGACAAAGGATGAAATGAATTCAGGAATATAATGTAGCCAAAGTTCAGAAAATCCTTCACAGAAACTTAAAATGTCTTAAATTGAATTTGTCTTGTAAGGAGCTGTTTATTAGGGAATATTCTACAAAATTTTAAATGAAAACAAAACTATTCCAGTTAAATTTTAGTCTCAAAATTAAGCATTTCATGTCGCTTTGTGATAAGTAACTGTAAGAATACCAAAGGTAGCTGTTTACTGAGATTTTCTAGCGAAGGGAAATTCAGAGTTAAGATTTGCCTAAAATTAAATCAAGGATTTTTCCAAGTTTTCACCTGGCTTTGTAGTGGTAGAAATATCAGTGTGGATGACTGTAATAAATCCTTTACTGTGTTTATAGTGGAAATTAAAGCGGAACACTTACTTCTTTAGATCATTGGTAAATCAGCCTTTGCAAAGTCACTATCACAGCATTCGAAGCCAAGCTCACTCTTGGATGGAAAATTAGTACAGTAGTGTCTCAATTATCCTGGGGTAGATTATCCAGCTGATGGATGGGAAATAGACTGCAGGTACTGAGACGTTCAGTCCTGCTCCGAATGAGTCAGTTCGGCGCTGCTGTGTGCAGCGATGATACCAGCTTGGATGCTAGCTCAGGGAGGTCTGATTCAGCATTGCTGCTGACCTCCCTTTTCACCATTTCATTCCTACCGTGTCATTCTGCAGCCTAATTTACAAGAGAAGATTGACTATTGGCAGTAAGGTGGCAAGTTAAGCATTCATTAATCCAAAGGGTTTTTAAAATATCTTTCAATGTCATATTTACTGTGCGTTTCTGACCTGCTAGGTATCATTTGACTGAATTTCTTTGAAGAACATATTTTACTGAGGTAAAGAAGAGCTGAAATTTTAAAATTAGAAGACAAAAAGCATGCATGTGTGGAATAACTATTCCAAAGAAGTTTATATAATGAATTGGTCTCTAGTTTAGTGTATTAGGTCTATGTATATAGTAGAAGCTCTTTCCCAGGATAATGTTTCAATGGAGTTGCTGCCCTTTATGCTGGTCTGTAAGATTTAGATTATGAGTATGCTGGGGAACACTTCCCACAGTAGGTAATTTGTCAGGGGTTTAACCAGACTATTGCAGCTATGCTGGCAGAAATCTGTAGCCTTGACATAGCCTGAAACGCTATTCACCTCTGTTCTCCCAGACAGTCTCCTTCTCCTCACAAGGACTCACTTTAATGTGGCTATAAATTTTTTGAAGGAACATTCTGAGCTGAATGCCACAGAAAATAAACCTCTGTGATATAATGCAGTGATGCTTTGTTTCTCAAAGAGAGTGCTTTAGACCAAAAACTGGAATAATTTATTCTTTGTTAATATGTGCTCTCCGGTCAAGGCAGGAAGAACAAGACTGGTATCTTGAGCTTTTAAATTTAACTGCCAGTTACATTAGGAGAAAACAGGAAGGAATTTGCAAGGTGGCATGATCCCGTAGTTGAGCCTCCTTATTTCAGACTTCAGTGTCGTGGTGAAGCAGTAATGTGCTTGATCATCTTGCTGTTTGAGATGGTATTCAGCAATGCTCACCCTGCCGTATTGGCTGCCCAGGTTGTTATGGCTATGACACACAGCTGGCGGTACAGTGTGTATGCAGAGTCAGCTGTGGAGGCAGATGTTGGGATGTGACAGTGAAGTCTCAAATTCTTCTGGACCTGTCATAACAAGGGTGGATGTTTATAGACAGGGTATACAGAAAAATTAAACTTTTTTTGTGGGGGGAGGGGGCAGGCTCCAAATGCTTATTTGGGAAGCGCTCCTCTACTTACTCAGTCAAAATACAGAAATAGCAATTTTTGGGTAATCTCTTCTTAGTTGCTTTTTGTTTAGTTTTCAGTGACCTGCTTTAGGCATAGTATGTGTTTAATAGATAACCCCATGCAGAGCAGAATTCTTCTACAATTTAAAATCAAAGGGGGGGGTGTTTGTTTGTTTCTAAAGATTTATTAAAAGGCCATCCACTCTGGGTGGAGAGATTTCTACCCACTTTTCTGCTGTCAAACTGTGTGCATCTAAATGACTCCTTGAAACACACACTGAGGATTTCTTCGTAGGTGCAGATGCTTTTAAAAACTGCCTTAAAATAAGCGCAGAATGAAGAAATTGTCTCCCACCAGATGAGTGAGATTTGGCTGGGCTTCTCTCTTGCTTTCATCTACATATGCACACCTCTAAAGTCATTATAAAAATACCATTTCTATAACCTGCAAAGGTCTACTGCTACTCACAGCTGCCTTGCTGTTGTGTGGTTGTGAATCTTTATAGCCATGCAGGGTATGCTGTGTCTACTGCTACTGCTGGTGGGGATATCTGTGCAGGCAGGCTGAAGGATAAAGTTAACCTACCTTAATCTACTACAAAATGAATCTGTATTAATCTCCTGTCATGCTTGACAGAAAGACGTTGCTGCAAAAACTATTGACATGGAGGCATAGGAAATGTTTGTTCACCCTCAAGTATGTGAGGCAATGAACTATGTTCAGGAGCCAGCAAAGCCCGCCTTTAGGTAGGCGACATAATCTATAGCAATTATATAGCTCAATAGCATATTGCAGAAAATAGTCTGTAGGAGGTTTGGTTGAGGATTCCTGATCCTTGCCTTAGGAATTTACAGGAAATGGATTACGCTGACCTGAAGAAGAGTGGTGAATCCATAGAAGGAGAAACAATATGCACCATACCAGATCCATGTTCAGAACTCCAAATGCTCCTTTTCTTTGCATTCCAACATCCCAGATGGCAGATCTCCTTAGCACAGTTTAAAATTTTCAGCATGCTTACTGAACTGGCTTATTTTTTTATTTTTTTTGTCTTCCCTTTGCCATCTCCTTCTCACTTAAGACCTTTTCATTTAATGAGTATCTACAGGGTCACAACGGAGAATGAGCTGACAGGATGAATGACAGTATACACGTACAGGGTGAGAGACTCAACTTCAGTTTGCAACCTTGTTGGCATACAGTCCGTAGCATCTCTAATAAAAAGTCATTATAGCTCTCCAGGTTTTTCAATTATTGTTTTAATTTCTTTGCTCTGTTTATTACTTTATCACAGCATGGGGCGTTACTCTGATTATCTTTATAGTAGCATATTTAATAATAAAACTCAACGCCTTAAATTCCGTTCAGTTAAAATCGCTAAAGGGGAAAAAGTGTATCCATCATGGACTTTGACTGATAGTCCTGGTCACCTTGATTCAAATAGAACAAGCAGGGGGTCAGTTCAGGTGATCTAAGACCTGCCAATCTGTGACTGTTTTTCTCAGATAAAATGGTTGTGGTTTTTTCAGTCTTAAATAAATCATTAGTGATTTCATCAAACCTAATCAAAAGATGGCATTTATTTTAACTGAGTAAGTATTTAATTGTTTTGTACAAAAACCACAAACATAACTACCGCAATTTATTTTCAGGTATACTTGATGCTTAGGTCAATGGCACCTTGCATTGTTTCTTAGAAAGTCGGTAACGTGTACAACCTTTTTCACTTAAATGTTTCAAGGTTCATTTCTCACAAGTAAGAGTTATTTAGTCCTAATGTTCTGGCTGTGGTCCAAGCCAGCTAATTATATTATTCCAAAAATTTCCCTCAAAGTTCCAATTAATTATCTTCTTCGCTTCCTCCTCTGAAGTACTGTCATGTTATGTTGTTTCAATGAAACGCCCGATAGTGTCTTGCGTCTGAAGTGCCTGTGTTTGGCTTATGAATGAAGCATTGCTGTATATAAAGGGTCATATCCTCCACTAGCATGTGTCAGTGTGATGTGCTGATTATATGGAAGGTATTTTAAATATAGCAATAGTGAAATCAAGTCTAAATATTGATGCTTAGAGTATAAAATGAGGTGTGAATTTTCCCTCTTTTCACCAGATTATTATTTATATTAATCTACGCTCTGAAAACTGCATTCTTGTACCTTACTCGTGACTAGTGTCTTTCTTCACCAGTAGTAGAGAAAAGCAGAGAGAAAGTCCTTCCGTAGTAAGGTAATTGATACCAGCATACTTATTCCTCACAGAGTTAAGAAGGGATTTTTGATACGTCATTAAAATGCATACCTGCAAATCGGTTATACTGATGTTGCCAAGATTTCCATTCCTCTCATCTGCTGTTGAAATACAGGGGTTAACAAACTTTTAAAAAGTCAACAAGAAGTGTGTTTTTATTCTTCCTTTAGGAAAAAATGTTAAAATACTTCTGAACTTCTTTTTTTAAATCAGCAATTTGATATATTAACTATTTAAAAATCCTTCAAAATAGACCTTTGTAGGAAACAATAGGTCGATTTTAAGGAATATTATAAATATTTTCTCGGGCGTTTGGCTTGTGCCTATAGCTACTTCCAAAGGATTACAAAATATGAGTGATGGAGAAGATCAAAATACCTGGGTGTTGGAAACTCTATGTAGCTTTAGGAAATTATTTCACAGAATCAATATAGTATCATGTTGAAAATGTACTAGAAAGTGAGTCACCATCTTGAATTTCAAATGTAAGAAAAATCAACTATAAAATCAGAATATAGTGTAGATGTATCTTTTCTAAAAACCACAACTGAAGAGGCGCGCATCATTTCAAGATGTTGATATATTAAGGAGGTATTGTTTCTTATCATATCTGACTTACATTAGCACAATGCTGAGCAATACTTTGTGACATGAGTATACATTTAGTTGAAAGAACGAATGGAGAAGAGAGGTTGGTGGTGGGAGACACTCTTTTCACTGTCTTTCACTGGCATATTGATAAGTTGGCTTTCAGGTATCTTTCCTGTTTGTTTGCAATTGCAAATTCTTACTAAATTGTTAAATTGCAGCAGAACATCTTGTCTGCATTTTATAAATTCACAGCCATTCTACTTAAATACAGTTCTCACCCACACAGAGTTTCATTTGCACAAAAGTCATAGCAGAGAATATCAGCAGTTCCCACGGAAATGACAGCCCAAGCCTTTAGTTCATAATATTGAAAAATTTCCCTAACTTGCAACGTTTCCTGAGGGAATGTCAGAGTTGGCATACGTTTCTGCTGCTTTTCTCTAATTTTTAACCTCTTATTACAAATGAAAGCTTGTAGGGCGTTTTTAACAGGTGGTTTTTGCCTGGGAGTACATGACAGAGGTAGAAAGCCGGAGAATTGTGATAAAAATTAAACTCGGCGAATCTAACCAGTCCTAGTGAGAATGCAGCAGGGAATAAAAAATCCTCAGTGAAAAGAGCTAAAGATTGCTTAATTAAACAGGGTTGCAGAATTAGATTTAACTTTAAACTTGAAATTTAAATGAATTTCTTTGGTGAGGAAACTGTGATGACTTCTCGAATGTCATTCTAGATTTTTTTTTTTTTTCCCAGGGCTGGCATGAAATGTCACCGTATTTTGCTCTAAATCAAAGCAGTAGTTGCTTATTTCACACAGAAGGTTTCAAAATATTGGGGAATAGGCCTTTATCCCCATATTTTTTAAATTGCCTCAAAAAGAAATATTAATTTGTGATTAGAGACTGTAACTCAGGATGAAAATGCTAACAGAAAAGGAATTAACTTCTTTGTAAGTTGTGAGTACTCCGTTGCTGCACTGATGTGAGCCGGCAATACTTAAAACAATTGTTTTTCAAAACCTGATGTAACAGCAAATTTCACAGAAGATTTTGGAAGCCCTTGAAATCAGTGACCAAGTTTTTTAAAACAAACAAACGGAAAACAACAACCCCCCAAACAGTGGTTTAAAAACAATGGAAGTACAATTAGGGGAGCAGGTACAAATAAACTACCCTTGAAGATAGGTTTGGTGCAAATATCTGAAAATTTGGTGTTCCTTGCCCACTTATGATTTGTTGTCCCTTTTGGAACTCAGGAACTGTGTATTCCTTTACAAATTATAATTTGACCACTTTTTAGTCTAACTACTAGAGTTTGAAATTGATCAAACTGCATTAATTGAGTTTTCATGAATAACCCAATGACTTTATGGTGAATCCTCAGAAGATATATTGTAGGTACAAAGTAAGCAGGATTAAGTCAGCTTTTAATATCTTGCCACTGTCACCTGAATGTCCTTGACAATTGTCACCTGTCCAAATTTTTATGAACGCAAATCCCTACTTCATTTTCATCAAAGACTGTGACAAAAAGTTTTAAGGCACTGGACTTCATGATTTCACAGGTCCTTGGCATAGATCTTCCAGCAAAGAGCCCTGAGGCACTTGATCTGAAAATGCAAAAGTGATGCTGACTGGGGACGTGGCAAGGCCAAGGTGCCTTAGGGAAATGATGGTTCAGAGCTTCAGCAGGTCAGCTTCCCTTAGATGATGCCACATAAGCTGCAGCTGTCATTTAATGTTGCTGTCTTCTGGATTGCACCTCCTGTGCACAATGCACAAGCAGGAATCAGTCTCTTGTTCTGTGTTATAAATGAAAACGAAGGTTTGTGGTTTTGTAAATGTACAAAAAAAAAAAAAAAATCCAACCCAAAAAATAAACACCCCAAGCCCCATACCTAAAACAACACGTATACCAAATGCTGCTCATTTCTAATAGGGGCAATTATTTCTTAGGCTGTTTCAGGAAGTATTTAAGTCAGTCATCTTAGAAGTTTCATGTACTAGATAAATTAAACTAAAGCCACCACTTAAAAACCTTTATAAAGCTGTGAATTATTTTTAAATGAAGGCAGTATCATATCAATAAACAAGCATGTAAAAGGCTATAGTGTAATCAGGTTTATTGTTTCATAATAGGTTTATACAAATTATGAATACCAGAGTTTTATTAACGGGACTTTTAATTATCCACTATAGTGAAGAGAGATGTAAAATATCTAACAGCTCTGCTAATTAATGTGAGGATTCAATGGTTGTTAATTAAGGGCAAATGGGACAGGGCTAACACAATCCACTTTTGACTATGATGAATAAAAAGTCAAACCAATAGCTTATTTCCAAAATAACATGATTGATAAAAAGTCAACTCGGAGCACAAGTCAGTCATCCCAAGGGAGCTGCAATTTTAATGTTTAGAGGATACAAAAAGAGGACATGTCTATAGGCCTTGAAATAAAAGCAAAGCTGCAAAAAGCTTCAAAGGACTAAAGTACAGATTTGTAAACTTGCTTTTAAATATGGAACTTTTTGCACAGTGAGTCTTTTCAGATCACTTTCATTTCTCACAGATTTAAATAAAGCTGACATATGAATGAATAGCAATCTGTAACATACTCCAGGAAAATTATCCATTATTTGACTTTCTTTTCTATTTATCAGATATTCTGAACAGCACTTTACATACTTAAAAAAAAAAAAAAAAAAAGGCTGGGTAGAGGAAAGAGAAGCAGCTTGCCAGCAACTGGTTTATCAGCCTGTCTCTCTGTGATCATAGCAGTCTATTCTCTTCTGAGTGCTGTCTGTTCATTACTTGCTTTCCTGCATGTGGCTAAACATTTGAAACTTGTGTTTAAAGTCTTCAGGAAGTTAAATCTGGGTATGTATATCCAGAAAAAGCCTCCAAGGTAGAATCCAGAGTGTTTGGTGATGTGCTTACGTGACATAGATAGTATATGAGGATGCTAAGGCAATTCAGCCAAGGGTATAAAATAGCATGCACGCTGTTCAGGGAGCCTCTAGTCAGAGATTCACAGGCAGTTGTCTGGGACTGGTAGAAATTCTGAGCACAGCTGTGCGACTTAAACGTTTTTCTCCCCCCCTGCCCTTTTTGCCACCTTGCCTAGGACAATGGGGAGCCATTCCCACCTGCTCAGCTTCCACAGTTCATAGCCATCTCTAGATCTCTCATGCCTCCTACCTCCTCTTTAAAAACTGTTGTTTTTTTTTTTTTAATATGCGTTAACTTAAATATATTCATATGGAATGTGTCAAGTGTTTTCATGTAGTATGTAAGGTCTCAAGTTTGATTTCCCCTTTGCTTAAGGAGGTTAAAACTTGCATTTTCCATGATGAATATCTTACTACCAAGGCAAAGGCTACTTTGGTTTAGGATTGCTTCTCATTGTCCTGTTACAGAATTGGTGTGTAGTAGGATCAGTGAGTACCTAGGACAAGAAGCCAGATGTCTAAATGTGGTTTTATGAGCAAATATTTAAGGCAAGTTTGAGCCTACTAGGGAAGAAAAAAAACCCAAAACAAAAAAACCCAAACATTCAAGGTTAAAATTGAAACGCGCAGGAAAAAAAAACCCTACAGAAAAACAGGAAAACATTTTATCTTTAGGAGAAACAGAGAGGTGTATGTATGCTGTTTGACGTAGAGTGAGCACAATTTGCATCGTTGAATATGAATTTAAGAGCTTGGGATTGGAAGGAATCTCCTGAAACATATTGTCTCGTCCTCTTCTATCACAGGCAATTATTTCACGTAACCTTTTCACAATCCACCATGTTCCAGGTTTTTTTCTACCTTGGGATGCTGTTTCTGTGCTTTGATTCTCTGATGGTTAGAAGCCTTCTAATCTCTAAGCTAAATTTATTCATGACCAGTTTATTTTGATGTTGTTCATGGCCATTTGTTTCTGTTCCAGCACTGACTTTTAGCTTGATTTTCTCCCTTGAACAAATATTTTTATCTGCAGGCTTTTTTGACTCTTCTAAGCAAGACAATTCATACAGATTTCTTTTATTTGTTAGTATTTCCCTTCCTAATTATTTCAATATACTTCTCTGCATCTTTTCCAGTCCACTTTTGTGCATAGGAATCTAGATAGGGCCTTGTCAGTGCTTTATGCAGTCCTATGAGTATTTTCTTAATGTCCCCTGGAAATGCTGTATGATATAACTTACCTGTGATCATATTTGTCACTTTTGGAAGTTTATCTGTGTCACCCTATATGTCTTTTTCTTCCTCCCCTTTTCAGTTTGCTGTAATTCTGGCTTATAGTACAATTTCTTATTAGTCTCTAGTTGCCTAGCCTTGTCTGCATTGAATTTCATCCTACCTCTATTACTTTACTCTTCCAGGTTTTCTCATCCTTTATGTGTGATATCCCCATCTTCTTATGTGTTGATATTGTTTCCTTTTTGTTCGTTAGGAAATGCCATTGTATTCTTACCTTATTTTTAAGTTAATATCATTATGAATAGCTTGATTGTTCTAGTAACTTTCATTTTGATAATGGTACAGCAGATTTTTATTTTATCATTTGGTAAAATATAACTGTGGGGAGTAAGCTTCCCCATGCTTTGTATTTCAATAATATCATAATAAGCGTATGTTTCTTAAGTCAATATTTGCTATGTTATTGTGAAAAGATATTGTTCATGCTACAGGCCAGGAAGTATGTCGTGAGCAGTTTCGTTTTTTAAATGTTTAACTTCTATGATTGTTGATACAAAACAGTACCTATATTAAAAGCTATACTAGCAATAACACTTTCTTTAATTAATTTTTCCATGAATGAATTCTATTAGAAATTCATTCTTACTACATTGTATTATGTTGTGATGCACTTTGGTGAAATTAACTCGAAGAGCTGCTCTTTGCAATTTTAATATTCCACTGGGTTTTCCATTCTAGAAAACTCATTATTATACATGTACAAAGCTGAAAAGAAACAAGAGAGAGGCATATTGTGTGAATAACAGTCAGGGAAAAGAGACAGCTGGCATGATAATTTTCTAATAAAGCTTAGAAAAGGCTGCTGTGTCTTGAAAAAATGAAAGAGTTTTAATTTGAGTATTCCTTTTGTTTGGATTTGCTTTGTACTAAAAAGTTCTGAATCGTATTCACACTTTTTATGAATATTAACTGAAAAACAAATATATCTTGTCAAGTCCTTCTACTTGGTAGGTGCAAAAGAATCAGTGGTGTGTATCCAGAGGGGGATGGTATTTCTTGTTCTTATCCACTCTTATTCTCCTCCAACCAGACTGTACAGTTTGGATCTTGATAGAGATCTTCTGAATCATGGACGACTTATTAACACATGGAGACTTTAACTGTCTATGTGCCAAACTGCAGCCTCAAATCAACTGTTGTAAATGTCTTCATTCCTATCACGTTTAAGATCATGACCTTCGGAGGCTGTGCCTAAAAGCCCACTATCGGGAGGTTGTGGCACTGGTCCTTGTTTTAGGAAAATACTAGACAGCAGTCACAGGAATTAAACGTTTCACCTGTGACCTCTAAAGTCATGTAAATCTTGTTACCTGTAAGTAAAACTTTAATTATTTTTTTTTCCCAGATATATGACATTTTTCAGACTAGGTGTTACCTTCTTACAGGCTTTAAACCAGATTTAAAAAAAATATATAGAAGTATCTACATTTATTACAAAACTCAAACACACTGACAGCTTAGAGGGGCAAATTAAGGTGAAATTTTAAATTAATGTGAGAGAGAAAATTTAATCTATTAAAGTGAAATTTAAAACACCAAATTTTTCTCGCTCCTACCTTTCAGCGGTGGATTGCCAAGACATTAGGTAACATTCACTAAACAGCATTTCTGGATGGTCTTGCATTTTGTAAAGCTTTTAGAAATATAATGAATACAGTTTTGAACACATCTTTATAAGAGTGTTTTTAAAATGTGTCCAATAAAATATTTTTTTCTGTTATTCCTTGGCTTGATATATTGTTCTAATGTGTTGACTTGATATTAGATTGTCCTAACTCTTCTCTATTTTCATCCATTCATCTTTTTTATGCAATATAATGTTATTGACATTAATGAAGTTACTGTTAATTTATGCCACAGTGAGAGAGAAAGGAATCAGGCTTGTTATATCTGGTATCACAGTTCGTGAGAGAATCAGTTAATTGCATTCCATTAGTAATTAACGTAGAGAATATGAAATACTAATGTTTTGTAAACTGCACATTTAATAGCCCTTATTCCCAGTAACCATAGGGCTGTAGGTGATAGAGAAGCAAAGGTCTCCACTATAGATGGAACTTTTGCTGCTGTTACATGAAAAACACGCTGACAGGGTTTTTGAAAACCACAGTACATAGTCACAGAGTATGTGGCATTAATACCAAACTCCATATATTTATTTGACATTTAGTTTAATGATTAAAATGAATTATTAATTATTCCCTTTCTTCTCTGTCATTAAAGCATAGGTAGGTTGGGGGTGGTTAATTTTTTATTTTATTTTTGTCAGGTTTTTTCAGTACTTGAAATATTTTAATTCAGTTTTCTGTTCAACCTTGTCACATGAGCTGTATGTCTCACAGTGGGTTTCTGTCACTGGGTTCAGGTTCCCAGAACCCTAAGTAGACCCGGGGTTGTTTCAGCAGATTCAGTGCTACAGGTGGGAGGATATAGCAAGAGGGTCAATTATAACTACACGCCTGCTCCACTGGAGGCAGAGATTGAGTGACCCAGCAGGAAGAAATCCTAATGATAAAGTCAAGAGAGTTCAAGTTAAGAAGTCTTCCAATTTAAATCAAACAGTATGGAATCTGTTCTGCTAGGAGTGGGTTGGAAGCTCCCCGCTTAGAGCTGGAGCCAGAAAACACAGGTACGCGAGGTAAACAAACACTGGTACTGTTTTTCCACTTTTTGTTCTGTAGAACTAATGTGTACCGCTTCCCCATGTAGACAAAGAACTTTTCTTTACATTTAAAAATGCCATTTACTATCTTTTAAATTTGTTTAGCCACATCTATTCCTTCATTTCATTCTGTCTACTGGCACCAAGATTTTAAATTGGGCTGTGATGATATCAGGTTTTATGGCATTGTGAAAGACAAGAGTTTCGTTTGCAAGAATGTACAGACTTTGAACACAAGTCTGGTAATGGGGTGGCTTTGCTGTTTAGAAAGCCATGTCTGGGGGACTGTCTTTGTATTTGAGAGAATTTCTTTTCGCACACTGATTGTTTCGGTAAACTTCATCTGCGAACATACTTTGGCTGTTTTTGAATAGATACGCTTTCAAGCCGCCCATTCATTTGATGCTGAGATATCTCTGTCAGCCGTAGACCCATTCCTATACCCATTTATTTCTCACTCTTTCATTCTCAGCAGTTTCTTCATTGATGCACACAACAAATCCCCAGACATTTAGTGTACATTGAAAACTGATTCACTCCTTAATATATGATACACTGCATACACTGTATTTTAAAGCTGTATCTGTGAAATTGAAAGTGTTTTGCAAAATCAGTGACCATTAAATTTCAGTTATCTCCTAGCGGTGACTATGTAGAGGTCCTTTGATTCTCAGAATGCATTAAAAAAAATCACCAGGCTGTAGAAGGATCCAGTCCACTCAATCAAGATGAAACAAATTAACCCATTAGTCCTAGTTTCATTTCCTGGGGTGTGTGTTTGAGTAAAATACCCTGTAACTGACACTACCTTTGTGTCATCTCCCATTGACAAGTCTAATGAACTGCCTTACACGGGAAGGTTGAAAACACAGTGGGTACCAAATTGTCTATTGTGATATATAGTTCTGGAATCATTTTGATTATTTCAGCTGTTTTCATGAGCTTGCAGTCGTGAGGGCTTATGGCTGTGACATGTCTGGAATACGGGGGACTCCTAGCCTTCCCTCTTAAGGAATTCTCATCTGGGAAACATCTTTATGTAAAACAAGTATAAGCTCTTTTCCAGTGTCCCCCTTCAATGACAGTGGATGAAAAAATCATGGCTGAATGTTGAATTGTGCTCGACACTTCACAGAAAGCACTTGTAGCTGTAGTAATAGTGTACTCAATGTATCTCTTCCCCACTTCATGGCTTCACTATTTATTTCTACGTTAAAATCAGGGTGTGAAGTATGTATTTCAAGTGTTCTTTTTTTTTTTCCCCCCAACTAATTTTAGTCTTTGACTTTGAATGACAGTTTATTTGTAAATTAAGAATAAGTGTGAATAAGAAGGAATGGATAGCCCAGGTGATAGGTAACAGATACATAGTCTTTCATTTGTAGCTTGCCAGTTCAAATTTGGCTCGGGTCTGTATTGACAGAAATTCATTATCATCTGATGGTTGTTTGGGAGTCTGTGTGAAAGGAACTGATGGTATTCACATTCAAAAAAACAACAACAAAAAACAAAACCTGTCACAATTACATTCTTTTTGGCAGCCTCTGTGAGCATGAGGATGAACTTCTCTCTGACATCTTAACGCAGTCTTTCCAGATTAGGCTTCAGGCGAATTGGCAGGATGATGTGGAAATTTGCAGACACTGTCCAAGTTTTATCTATCCTTTGTCTAATCAAAGGACCTTAAGCCTGTAAATGATGAGAAACATAAGTGGCTTCTATGTGGCCTCTATCTTTTGCTCTTTCAGGTGCCCAACGTGCAGTTGCTGCCCTCTAATTACCAGAGAATACCAAGCATCCACGGCAGCTGAAAACATAATTTGGATGAGCCACTCTAGCTTTAAAAATATGCATCTGAGAGGTTTGCCCTTGGGCAAATGTAAGTCTGCCAGACAGAAATATAATGGAGTCATTTTTTGTCCCTTAGCCTTGTCTACAGTTTGGTAAAATTAACTGCCAAATGCCAACAAACTGCCAAAATCTTATAGCAAAGGTAGAGACCAAATCTCTCAGCAAAGCATTTTCTGAGTGTGGTGATATTTAACTTAATTGGGAAAGTGCAGTATGTCAATATGAACTTTTCCCACCCCCCTATTCTGTCTCTTTCTGAGGCAGTCATACCATTTCATTTTAGCAATACAGAAACTTTCAACCACTAAAGGATGTGCCAGCCAAAAACCATCACTGCCAACAATTATATGCTAGATGTGTGTGGGCAATAACATATGCACTTAAAAGGACTGAAAAAGAAGGTATGCATGGTTCTTAGCATTTTGTCTTGTCTTGAGTTTCAGTGTCTCCCTAAAATTAGCATTAATTTCAAACAGCAAAAGAATCTCTGGGAAGAGAACATGTAGGAGCCCTGTGATGAGCCATGAGATTTTCAGACCACAATTTTCTTACTGTTACAAGGGAATGCATAAGCAGAACTGTCTTCATTACTCCTTTAAATAATTGATGCTTTCAGTATATTTCAGGCATTGATTATCTGACCGGTTGTTAATGGACAAATCTAGAGTGCCTTATGGTATTTTTCTTTTATTTGTACTTGAAGCCTCTAATAACCTGAGCATATGTTGATACACACGTAGGTACAAGAAGTAGGATTTTAGTGGTGACTGGAGTGTGACATGACTCATCTTCAACACATGAAAAATAGACAAGATGCATTATAAAGGCAGATTTAATGCAAAAAAAATGGAAAGAAAGAGTGTGCAGGATACATTTAGGCTTGTATAGGAATGAAAGCGAGGAGATTCAAAAGGTTATTGTCTTTGACCTACTGAGGCATTTCCTATTGTATTGCTAAGAATATGTTTCACCTGCGGCCCAGCATTAATTGGATTCACTATTGTCTGTTGGAAGTCAAATTTTGGCCAGTCAGGATCTGGTTTAAATATATTTCTACTTTTCAATAGCTCCCACCTCAGCTTGCTTAGGTTATTAGACAGAGTTGTCCTTTAAATTAGTACTCAGGGCAGGATAAGAGGAATGAAATATCATAGGCCCTATTTATATTTTATACAAATAAACAAAATCTTATTCTTAATAGGTACATCTATACACTTCTTTGTTTGGCTTTTGTGGATCAGATGGCTGTCTCATTCTTTGGAACTATCATATGCTATACCCGTTGAAGGACGTAGATTATTGGCTTGGAATTGCTCATAGAAAGAATGTAAATTTGTCCATGCATGCCTTGTCTTTCTGCTCTGAGTACTGAAAAAGCCATTCTCCAGGCTGAATTGGGGTATACTCTGCATTCATTAAAAGCAAAGGGTACTCTGTGGAGTACTGTGTATATTTTTTTACCATCTATTTTCATAAAAGGTGACTACCCTTGGCACAGGTGCAGAGAAGGTCAGAGAAGAAAAGAACAATCACACCAGAATAGCTTTGTTTGTTTATTCCAGTAAAGTGAAGTCTGAGAAAGGGTAAAATTTACCCTATAAATATATTGTAGGATTGACATCCAAGAGAGAAAGTCGGCATTAAACTAAAAACAAATGGGTAACACTGTCAATGAACGAATTTAGACTGGAAATGAGAAGGTTTCTGAATACTGGAGGAGAGAGGTTTTGAAACAGCCTTCCAATAACAGGGGAAATATTTCTACCTCAGTTTTTGTTTGTGACAGTTATGAAATGATGTAGATAATGTACCTTTACTCATTGGAAACATGACTTAATGAGTCAGGAAGGCATTTCTAGTCAGAAGGCCTATAGGCCCAGAACAGAAGGGCGACTGACTTCTGACTCCTATCTTCTGGCTGAACGGCTCAATCAACAGGTTATTTTTTCTTGTATGGGTCTTTCACACCAGAATAAGAGGTATCTTAGGAAAAATGTTTAAGATCTTATCACAAGGTGGGTTCCCGACAGCCTCAGTTGTTCTGTGGGCTGAAGCAGCATTTGCTGTCTTGCTCTGGCTGTGACTGTGATGGGTTCCCCTGCTGCAGGGCTCGCAGGTCCTTGGGAGCAGGTTTCTATCGGGAGCATCATAGGTTCTGAAACTTCAGCATCTGCAGTGCTGGAGTAGCTATTGGCCACCTATTTGTTGTTGAGTGCTAGGTGTAGACATGGCTAGTTCTGTCTGTGTCTTTCCTTCTCCCTTTGCAGTCATAATCAAACAAATAGTGTCTTATTTTTACAGAACATCCATTTTGCTTGGGTTTAGCCCTGGTTTTAATGCCAGTTGTTTTTAGCTACATGCAAAGCAGAGAATCCAAATTAATAATCAGCATTCAAATGCTATGTAATTATCTAGCGTGTTTAAAGGTTTAGCATGTGCTGTAGATGTTTTTACATTTTTAATGTGAGGTTTTTTTGTGTATGTTTTGGGGTTTTTTTCTGCTTCCATGATTTTTTTTTTTTTTTTTGGATACTGCTCATACGTACAAAGCTGAGATTTGTATTTCTACAGTTGTGCCATATGTTTGAGAAAGTAAAGTCTACCTTTGGAACTCATAGAAATATGGCAGAGATTAATAAACTTCATATATGGCTTAGTATTGCAGCTGTAAATTAAAATGAAATTATATTCAGATTGTGTATATATATTACTGTTGGAAAGAAACATTTTGCCAAGGATTTTACAAATTATGCAATTTGTTCTGTGACTAGTAAAACTGCAGCTACAAATACATTCCTTGAGCATTTGACTTTTAAAACTAGTGTATTAAGATGTTTGTTAGTATCATTCATGAGTAACACTGAGCATCAGTCACATAACTGAGAGTTATTGATAAACATCTAAACCTGTAAATAAAATGCGCCTGCTGTTCTACTCTGCTGGCTTTGATTGGAAGTGCAGCATTTCACCAGAAGATTGCATATTTGATTTTACACTGCTGGATCAGATGATTCAGTCACTTACAAGCTCACTAGTATTCCTTTGTAGCAAGCAAACAATAAATGCTTGAAAGAAGCTGTAGTAAAGTGGCAAAGCTGTATCAATGTCATCATGGCATTCATTAGAAAACTAATGTTTACGTGTATCTCATTTTATGCAAAAGTCATTTTTAACGATGGACTCTAATCCAGATGTTACAGTGATCTTTTTATTACCTAGATCTTTATTATCAGGGTTGCTTACGATGTTTAATGGGAAAATATAGTTCTTGTTTCTTCCTAACTTTACCTGAAGGTTTAAGACAGTCACCATTTTATACTTCCAAACGCGTGATCACTCTTTGCAGTTCTTACATGAATATTCCTAATGAAATCAATTGCAGACCACTGAGTAGGTGCACGAACATCCATCTATTCAAATGTGATTTAATATAGGGTATACTGAATTTTGATTGTTGACAATTGCAGTAAGTTTTCTCATTCTGCGTGATTGTATTTATGCAAGAAATAGTTTAAAAATTCAAGCAAGACTTGAAAGCTTTGCTGTGTTTCTTTTTGGTCCCCCCACCCCGAGGGAAGATTTAGGTTTTGGGCCCTTGCTTACTGGTCAACACCAGCCCTTCTGCTAGTACTGGTAGTGCGGACACCTCTCAGCTTTCTTGTTCCTGAGACATCATACTCCATCGGCTGCGTGTTGCAAGGTTTGCCCATGTACTAAGCCCTGTGAGAGGAGAGGGGCAGTGATGTGAGTTTGCAGGTGAGGCACGGGCTGTTTAGTGGGTCTGTTGCCCTCATGGGACCCTGTGGAGGTGATACATGCCCAGCTGCAGATAGAGAACCCTGGGCCTTCCTCCAGCTCTGTGTCTTTGCTGTCAAAGGTAAGCAGTTGTTTTGGTGCTCACGCAGATGACTGACGAATCAGCTGTGATTCATGTATTTGATGACGTGTTCTAGTTTGATAAAATCCTGCCATTCTTGTATTTGAATATAGTTACCTAAAAGTATTGAATTCATTTTGTCTTGTTTTATACTGACCACAAGGTCAGACAGCAAGATGTTAGCTACGTTGATTCTTCCCCATCGTGGCCAAATGTTTTACAATTTTGTAGTTAAACAAATCTGAGTAGAGAGAAAGGGAAGATCATTCCCATACTTTCATTCCACGGGGACCCTTTAGTCCTTTGGCCTGCTGATTTCTATTTTGAAAATAAATTGGAAAAGTCTTTTGGTGGAAAGACTTTAGAATATAAAGCCTTTGGGACTTTCCAGTTTGAGAGAGAAGCATAGTTTTATTTGCCTTTAAATAATAAAGGTTTTTTTTCTGTTTAAGTATTTATAACAAGTGAGACTGAGGTTTACAGTATGTAGTGCAGAATTCCATTTTCCAGAATGTCCTATTACTTTTTAATTGCTTTATGCTTTTAAAAAGTGATAATATAGAATGCTTAATCGTTCTGATTAATGAAACAGTATTTGTAGAACAGGTAACTGCTTTCTATGAAGGTTGGTTTATACGCTACATATCTGACTAACAGCTGTGCATCTCATGGCTAACCCTTTATCCTGCAAATTGAAGAGGAAAACAAAAACTGTACTAACTAAATAAATACACTGTTCTTCCACTGAATTTTCCCAATGGAACTTTCCTCCTTGTCTGTTAATGTTTTTGAACTCTGCAGTATCAAATAAATTTTTTCATTGACTGTATCTTTTGTTTTAATCTGGCAGTTTCAAGGCACTTTATTAACTTTAATTAAATTTTTATATTACCTTAAAAAGTGACTTTTGAAAAATGGTATTTGGGGAATACTGTAACCAAGAGGTCATTTCACAAGATTATTACTACTCTGAAGTGCTGCTGAGATTTGGCTTTCGGTTCCTCTACCTTTGGTTGAAATGTAAGAAATGAAAAAAACAATTTGAAATGTCAGAAATCAAAATAAGTTACTAGAACTAGCAGAGTTCAAAAATACAATCATATATTTGCAATCTCACAGAATATTATAATGTTTCACTTTTAAAAAGAATATTACACTAAAAGGCCCAAAACATTTAGTTGAATTAAGATAATTTTTCTTTTTTCAGTGTCAGTACATGAAGTTGCTTTGCTGATAAACAGATCCGTAAGTCTGTCCTGTTTGCCAAGTGCGCAATTGTTGATAAAAAGCCCCAAAAATATCGGGAATAACAGATGACTCCTGGGTGCAAGTGATTTCCTCACACAATTAGTATTACTGAGTCCCTGGAAGAAGAAAAAATAATAATTCTAGGGAGAGAGGTTGCACAGGATGAACAGCATTCTGGATGCAGAGTACTTCATTAACTTTTTGCTAGTCTTTTGTTCTGGCTTGGACTCTATTTCCTGATCTGTGTATTGTTTCCCAGGTAGTGAAGTTGGAATCACAGTTACAGCTTCTCCATAAAGTTATTGTCTGTGCAGCAAACACTATGTCTGGATAAACAGAACTATCACTTCTGACTTGTCAGTATTTTAATGCAGAGGTGATTATTGATGAAAAGTTTGTAGTGTTCTTGACTAGTAATGTCATTAAAGCTTATTCATTATAGACAAATCTATCTGTCTGACTGGGCCCACAAAATGTTTCTGTTGGCAGCTTAAGTCAGGCTCTGATCTGTTATTGCACTGATGCTATGTGGGGGGGGTTAAGTTTTAAAACCATATTTGTCTGATTAATGATACAAAGGAACTCAAATCAATGTCAGTGTGTGTTGATTTAATCCACTGAATCACCTGACTTCCACTGCCGCCCCCTGCCCTAGACCCCAAAGCAAGCTCATAGCCATTACATTTTTGAGCTAAGAAATAGTGAATAATTTTCTTACCATTGTAGTGGGACCTTCAACTTTTTAAAGGTGGAATGTGCAGCTGTAGTGTGCCCCGCCCCCCCAAATGGGAAGTTGACATGTGCTTCATGGCACTCAGTGTGGGGTTGCCTCTTGGTCTGATGACTGGTGCCTCTGTTTAGCTTCTTGTTCTTGCTGAACTCAGCTTTTGGTAGAAATCACAAGGTGGGACCTGCTAACTCCCAGAGATGCTACATCTACCTGCTCCTTGCCCTGCTGCTGTTCAGGATCTGCCCATGGACTGGCACTGCTGCCTGGGCCACAGACTGTGTACCCTTGACAGAAAACCTGGTGGTAGTTTTCATTAGTGTTTTTCAGACTGAGTGTCTTGAAAGTTTCTAGACCTGAATCCTGAGGTCAAGAATGAAATGGTTTTCTCAAAGTCTAGTCCTAATTTTGTCGATGTTTGTCCTTTATCAAAAAAACCCGCCTTGATTAGCATTCAGTTCAAAAGGGACCTGGGACTCGAAAGTAATATGAACAGTGTGATTCAGACGGCACACAGCGAGTGCTGTGTGTGGAGGCTTTCACAGCGCCTGCTTGCAGTAGGGAGAAGAGCCTCGCTGCAGAGAGAACAGATGCATTTCAGAGTCGCCCGCCAAAGGGAGTATATTATGCTCCCTTTTTAAACTTCCCAAACACACACCATCTGTTTCACACTAGATACTTACAGGGTTTGATCAAATTAGAATACATGGACAGCTTTCTTAAAGCTACAGAAGTCATGGCTCTGTTGCACTAAACCTTGAGTATTAACCTTGGTAAACGGGATGAAACATTGCAGCTTAGTGACATTGCCGATTGCACGTGTTCACTTATAGTCTAAATCAGGGTAACATTTGTAAAAGTAAAATTGAGAAAATATCCTATGAAATGACAGCATGAGAAAACAAGAATGGCGACAGTGTGAGTGGCTGATAAAGTACTGAAGCAGATGTTGACTGGTTCAGAATAGCTACCATTAGATATGCCTGACTGCAGAAACA
Organism: Charadrius vociferus; assembly: GCF_000708025.1. Classification (NCBI taxonomy): domain Eukaryota; kingdom Metazoa; phylum Chordata; class Aves; order Charadriiformes; family Charadriidae; genus Charadrius; species Charadrius vociferus. Next base: position 4,226,550 of record NW_009648332.1, read on the forward strand.
ACCTCTGAAAACACTGGAGTTCAAAATCATCTTCTGGCATGGAATGGTAGGACCTAGTCCCAAAATCTGTGCTAGGAAAGTCACCTAGCAATCGTATGACAGTGATATGAATGAAATTGAGACAAGTAGAGGAACTTCAGTATATTGCAATTGAATAAGAATAGTTTTCACGGTCAGAAAGGAAGGGAAGGAGAAGGGATGGAGGCTTAGAAATCTTTCATAGATTTAGCAAGGCAGCAGTCTCAGGCCTGTTTCAGTTCTGAGGCCCGGATTTGCAAAGGTATTTAGTTATTGCTTCATTCAGCATTACAAAATGTGGCTTGCAGAGCTAAGGCAGCGAAACTCTAGGAAAATTCATCACTTCTGAATATAAAGCTTAGGTTCCTTTGGGTGTATCTCTTTTTAATAGCTGTGCTTGAGTTTAGGTCTCCACCTGGAGCACTGCGTCCAGCTCTGGAGTCCTCAACATAAGAAAGACATGGACCTGCTGGAGCGTGTCCCGAGGAGAGCCACGAGGATGATCCAAGGCCTGGAGCACCTCTCCTATGAGGAGAGGCTGAGAGAGCTGGGGCTGTTCAGCCTGGAGAAGAGAAGGCTCCGGGGAGACCTTATAGCGGCCTTCCAGTACCTAAAGGGGGTCTTCGGGAGAGCTGGGGAAGGACTTTTTACTAGGGCATGTAGTGACAGGACGAGGGGGAATGGATATAAACTGGAAGAGGGCAGGGTTAGATTAAACATTAGGAAGAAGTTTTTCACTTTGAGGGTTTTGAGGCAGTGGAACAGGTTGCCCAGAGAGGTTGTTGAGGCCCCATCCCTGGAGGTGTTCAAGGCCAGGCTGGACGTGGCCTTGGGCAACCTGGTCTAGTGGGAGGTGTCCCTGCCCACGGCAGGGAGGTTGGAACTTGATGATCTTCAAGGTCCTTTCCAACCTAAACCAATCTATGATTTTAGAGCTGAGTGGCTTGAGCCAAATCCAAAGTGAGTTTCCTGCCTGTCCTTAACCCCTGCCCTGTGCTCTCTGGCAGGCTGGATACCAACATGTAAACAGTGTAGGCAAACAGAAAGTTTTACCCCAGCTGCAGTTTTTACACATAAGCTGCTGAGATGCCATAGACAGCAGATAAACCTGGTAGGCATTGCAAAGCTGGGAGCAAACCTGCTCAGCAGTCCTAAAACCTAGGCCTAGACTGTTGGTAGTGAAAAGGATGTGGTACGAGTCATGTCCTTTTCCTGAGGCAAAACAGTATGAAACCTGAGATATAACTCCAGAAAGCATGATCAAAAACCTTTGGTTTTGCTGTGTTAAAATTGTTGTAGTTAAATCTGAGGCATAATCGCAAAGAACATATGTCACAAATTATCTTGTTTTGAAGTGTTGTTTGGTTGATTTGAGACAATTCTAAAATAGAACTATAGACATATAAACCACTTCTAAAATAATGCCAAAATGCCATTGAAAAGGCTGTGTTGAAGACATTTCCAAGCCATCTAACAGCAGGAAGTAGAGAATTTTTTCTCTTTTGATCATCCAAGATCCAGTTGTCTCAAAAATGTTTATCTTGCATCTAAATAAAGTCTCTTCTTGCATGATGACCCTATAGTTAACTGCCAGATGTGGATATTTATTTAAACCAAACCTACAAGCTCTGTAAAGCTCATTAATAACTCCCCATTGCAACCATTCATTCAATGCTTATTTTAGTAAAAAAAAAAAGAAAAAAAATAAAAGCCTTAGTTTAAGATATGCTTTTAAATCATAAATGTTTATATTGTTCCCTTGAGCATGAGTGGGACACAGCTGGTGGGGCAAATTTGGAATAATATTTTGGTTTGTTACTCTATTAGAATATCAGTTGCTTCTTTTCCTTCTGACCAAAACCAGACAGGCACAAGACATCTTGCAAGTTTTTTTTTAAATTACATATGTAGAACTTTGTATCTGCCTGTTTTATGTTAAAAAGTTGATTGTTCTGTTCACTACACTTTTGAAACCAGGAGGCTTACATTCCCTTACAAGATAGCATTTTTCTAAAAATTAATTTGCTTTTTAAAGATCATTTCATAAGCCTACACTGACATTCCACATAAGCGAAATGTGATACTGCCAAACCAGATAATCTGTATCACGAAGTCTCTACAGTATCTGCTCATAGGACTTTGAAAGCAGAGCTGGTGGGGTTATTCCTGGCCTATGGGCTAAGGGAATTTAGGCTAGCAGTGTTGCCAGGATATTCTTTGCTGATTAGAAACTAATTTCAGATTCTCAGTCCCATGATAAATTTTTTACACTTTCACATAGGTATGATCTAGAATATATAAATACTGTAGTGACACGATTGAAAAAGGGATTGGCGAAAGAACTGCACACATCTGTCAATTTTTTATCTTTACCTTGAATTATTTTTGAATTAACCTTTCTTTTAATCTACAAGCTTCTTGCTTGAGGCAAAACAGTCTTTACTTCACAAAACCATCTGCCTGTTTCAAGACTTTCATATCAATGGACAGACCTAGAATAAGGCACCATGTAGCGATAGGCAATTTGACAGGAGCTTTGACAAATTGGAGATAAATTACATGAACATAAAGAATGTACCATTGAGTGCTGACTGATATACTAATTATATTTTTGTGCTTTATGAGTGAGAGACAGCTAAGACAGAAGGCAAAGTCACCAGTCACACTAGTTGGGAGATGCATTGAGAACATCGCATACTTCATCATACATTCTGGAAGTTTAAAGCTTTAAGAAAAAAAAAAAAGGCATTTATCAGGATAAAACTTTGTCTTGAACTTTTTTATACGTCAGGCAAAGGAAATGAATGGGGGGTAAAGGAGGTGCAGTATCAGGCAGCAGTATCTGCATAATAAATCAAGTCTAGTCCCTTTTCTGATAGTTATCACTTTTTAAAATACTATTGAAACCAAAATTGGCTAGCTTGTGCAGCAGTAAAACCTGACCTTAAATCTGGTGCAAAATATGTCAGTTGTTCTTAACTTTTTGTACGTCTTAGGAGTGAGTGTGTGCTCTAGAATCTGTTTCTGAAGGGTAGGGAAGAAAATACATTGTTTGCTACACTTATGGATTGTTCTCAGAGCTAAATAGGAGACAAAACCTCCCTACTCTTCCTCCAGAAAAAGTGCTGTGTTAGTGTGATCAAATGCAGCTGGTCAGCGTGAGCTGTTCTGGTACCACTGGTAAATTCAGTGGGCTATTAGAAGTAGGTGGTACTAGACAGAAGTGTCTGAAAAACTGAACTGAAAAACATTAAAATAAAGATTGCAATACAAATGTAAACAAAGCATACCTATAATGTCCACACGATCCATCCTTTGTAGCTGGGCAAATCTTTTGTTGTGTTTGTACAGCACCTTGCACAGCAAGGCCTCAGTCTGTAATAGGAGCTTCCAAGTACACATAAATAACAGTAAACATTTCTGTTTCTTGCTAAGCAAATTTAACTTTCTTCAGAAATGCAATATTGAGTGAACAGACCATGAAAACTGTCACTGGGCTTTTTTCTATAATCTGTCAGGTTTTATGTGCTGTTCCTATAGTACTGAGTTTAGTCGTAACGTCTCACAGGGGCACTTTTCAAAGATACACCCTGTTTTTATTTGCAATTAGAGCTGTTATCACTCTCCTTAAATAATGCATTTCATAATTTAAAGCAGACAGGGAAAACTACACAAATATGAACTTAAGTGTATCTCTACAACACTCCTGCAAGGAAGTTTAAAATGATGATATGGTTATTACTTTCATTGCTAAATCAACGTACCAAATACAGTAATCAAATTTTAGACAGGGGTTACTGAAAGAGTTTTCACTGAAAATTGCTTGCAGTGTTTGACATTATGGGTTTGCTTATAACCTACCACGCAGTTGGCAAAACATTAAAAATACACCTATTTTTACAATGCCTTCCAAATAGAATATTTTTACCAGATTTGTACATTTTGCAAGCCACTCCTATTAATTTAAGGGAAAATATAGTTGTAGAGTAAAATGGAAAGAGAATGAAGATTCCCAAGTATAGCTGCAATCAACGTGGTATACAGGTCCTTATCCAAAGGTCAGTAAGAACAAGGAATATTCTTTCCCTGTGTTCATCAAGATTTGGACTTAGTCCACTGAGAAAAGTTAGAAATTCTTTGTTTAGAAATGGTGCAAGGTCCTAAAAAGGGTAAAAGGAGAAAAGTGTGAGTTGGGATCCTATCTCTTTTCCTGGGCACAATGAGGACCTTTAACAAAACACTATGTTCAGATACCAAAGACTTTTGAGAAAGTCCAAACCTGAATGTAGTTTGAAGTGCTTCTTAGCTGTCTTGATGGCAATTCCAGGTATAAACTTCTCGCAGAGGGGAGAGCAGACAAACAGCAATATTATTAAAATATGAATAAAATATCAGAAGCTAGACTCTTCATCTGTTCTCAAGTGTCTCATCTTTGTTAAAAAGAGTTTACATTCTATTTAAATATATATTTTATAATATACTGAGTCAGTGTCTAATTTTGTAATGCTTACCTGAACCTCATTTCCACACGCAATGTTAGTAATGTTAAGCAGCTGTTTTCTTACTTGAAAAAATATTCGATGCCTGGCATGGAACTTGCTTGCTAAGGTGCTGTGAAATATATTGAACTGATCAGAGTTCCCTTAAGGCAGCATTTCAAATAATGTTTTGAAAAACATTCATAACAGCAAGCAGACCACACATATTTCAGTTCTCATAATTTATTGGTTTCTTTCCTTAGTAATTGCCCCTTGGACCTTACAGCTTCAGTGCAAAATCCTAAGGTGCTCTGATAGAGGCCACTGTCAGTGCTTTCCATAGACTTCAGTTGAGTTAGGTTAAGCTACATTTGTCTATTTTGCAAACAAATTATATACTGCTGAGTGCATATTTATCTGATATTTCTTGTACTTACCTAAATGGATCAATTAATAGAATAAGAACTCCCAGAATTCCTGTTCCTCAAGGAAATGTATCCTGACTTGCTGAAACATATTCTCTCCTTCTCAACAACCACAGTAGTTTAATTAGGCAAATGAGCATTAGAGTAAAAAGAAAAAAAATGCCTTTAAGGGTAAAAAGAAAGGACTTGAAACAGAATTTGGGCAAACTTCACACTGAAGTCAGTGAACTTTATTTTAGTACCTGTGAATTAATACGAATGTGGGAAAGGAGTTTAGGATTCAATTCCATATGTGACGGAAAAAATTATGCTTAATTATCATACGCAAATATTGCATTGCTAACAAACTGATATTGCAGTATATGGGAGTTGTAAACACCTGCCTGGTAGTTAAGCTTTTTAAAGTTACTTCTGTTTAATTCTTTTAAAGTTAAGATGGTCATCGTGTTCTTATCTGCTCTGGCAATAACATTCCCATATAGATCTGCATTTTTGCTGCTGGGGACTGTATGCAGGAATCAGTCCATTTCCATTATGCTTCAACCTATCACAATGTTCTTAACTGCTGTGGCCTCTCATTAGGCAAACTTGGCATCTGCTCGCCCCAGATGCTGATCTCTGTGAAGAATTTTTCTTATAGTAACATATGGACTTTTAGCATCCCTGTCTGCTTTATTTCCTCCTTTTTGTGTCTGTGTCTACTTTGTTCACAAGAAGCTCATACAGTATTAGTGTTATTTTGCCAGTGGCTTCTTGTCCCATTAGTTTCTTTTTATATGTACCAGTCCATGCTTTCTTTATATTTGTAGTTATGAATGTACAGAGAGTTCTTTAGCAGTTGGAAATATTCTACCAAAAATGACAGGACTTCATAGTAAACCACGCCTAGTACAGCACATTGCTCCTCTCTTACAGCATTCTGGAATACCGAATATGGCAGTGTAGAACACTGTCTCTTCTTTGTCATGACACTTCATCGGTTTATGCTTAATGTTACCTAAATGTGAATGTCACCTAAAGAAAGCAGACACCAGCGGCACCTGAGAATAGCTAGGCGGTCTTATAGGCAATGCATAACAAAAGGAATTGATGTAAAAGTTGCCCCACTGATCTGAGTATCAAATGATAATAGTCCGACTAATATGCTGCTATGTTAGTGGAGCCGTAGTAGAAAAAGGTAAGGCATCTGTGAAAGGTATCGTTCATTTATACCGAAGGATGTTGGAGAGTAATTTTTCTAGAATAATTTGTTTTATGGAAAGTTTTGCTGAGTTCAGACTAATTCCTTTGTAACTGCCATCATTACCACTACAGTACTGTATTTTAACAACTCTCAGTTTTGTTACGGCTGTGAACCTTTCATAGTTTCTTTGTCCTTAGGATGTCAGACATGAAAGGGAGGCAGTGTCATGCTGTTCATGAATTCTAGGTGCCTTGATCCTTGATCACTTTGTTAAATCATTAGAGGGAGGTCCCTCTGGGAATTATCAAGTCTCTGAAGAGTCACTTATGAAAATGAATGTACCTCTCACATAACATATATCACTTCCAATCCTGTCCAGAGTCAGGCTTCTCTCTGAAATGTTTCTGAATGTTAATCAGTAATCAGGGCACAGATTGGCACATGCTGCTGGGCTTTGAAGCTATTCCTATCATATGATTTGTCACATCCTTAGTAATGCTTTGCATGATTTTCATACATATCCTATTAGGCTTTCTTGCTTAAGGACTTTACATTTCAGCAAAATACTTGACAGCACCCAACTGTTGGACGTTCTTGAGAGTTTCACATTAGTGAAGTACAAGGTGCCACTTGACAGCTCCAATTGACTAGAGGATTGAGAAGCGGGTTGTACTACTCGTCTTGGTTGGAAAAGCTGCCCAGCAGTGATATTACAAATGTCAGTGCATATCTGTATTTCCCAGACTGGATGCTGTTGGATTGTACCCCAGCTACTCTTTCCACTTGTTTGACAGGAGGCATCCCCATAACCTACGCTGTATAGAGTTCAGTACAGCTGCTGCCCTGGAGTGAGCAACTGGGTTTATTACGATGTAGTGAATTTTCTTCTCTGAATGGAAGTATGTATATCACAAGAATGGTTTATTGTTACACCTGGTTGATGTTTTTTGATTAAATGTTTTTTCTTGCAAAAGAGGAAGATTTTTTTTAAATGAACGTTTTCATGTATATAAAAGAACCTGCCACCTTTTTCAAGAAAAGTTATTAAATTTTAATTAATATTTTGAGAGCCTTATAAAAGTATGATTGCACATTAGCTGTAAAAATAAATTTATAATGCTTTCATTTTTAAGTATGCTTTGCAAGGAATGATGGGTACGTTTTAAACTAGTTAAGGAAAAATGTAAATACTTTTAAAGTTAGAAAAATAACTTCCTGTGGTCTAGCTACAGTAATTCCCGTTAGGCAGATTCCGTGCAGATTTTTTTTTTTGTTTGTGTCGTTTTTTCACCTCTAATTTAGAAAAGAATCTATGTATTAGTTCCAAATTTTTCTAATGAGAAGTCCAGTGTTTCTACACGTTCACTTCCTGGTTGATATTCTGGGAATGAGAAAAGGAGTCCTACAGTAACCAGAGAATCTAATAGGTACTGACTGGGGAGAATCTTTCCTCTACCCACTGTGTACAGCGAATGAAGAGGGAAAACATACTGAAAACACATCTGAATGTAATTCTGTAATTAAGACTAGTTTTTTAATCATGTGATACAGGAAGCAGAGTGGGATGGGATGAGCAAACGTAAGATTTCCCTTTAATGATTCTAAATATTATCCTTCTACCTCACCTCTTCCTTAGAGAGATCAGAAATTGTTTGGTGTTCTTAAGATCCTAAATACAAGTCTAGCTAAGAAAAGTGATGTGGAAAATAATACAGCATGCGTATAAAAACTTGGTGGGGTAGATGGGTGTTTATCCTCCTCCTACTTCTTACGGTATATGTTAGCAATACAAAACAGGAGACTGGTATCCAGATTACTGTAAACTATTTAAGAAATAGGTTCCTATTCAAATATAAATTAGTAAAAGCCTCTTTCTTGTATATGTTGAAAAAATAGTTTCAGCCGTATTTTTTTTTAATTTCCATTTCAATAGCATTTCCACATTTGTTTTAGACTTTTATACCCATCTTTAATAACATACAAGTGAAGGAACAGTTGACTACCAGCTGTAGATTAGTGTTTGTGAGGATTCTAACAAGACTGAGAAATCAAATTAGTTTTTAGGAAAGTCTCTAAATTTTAGCAGTTTTTCATTGTATTTGCAGCAATTATTTACTCTCGCTTGCTGTGTGTATATATGCATGGGGTTTCAAAATAGTTCTAGCAAAAGAAACTGAACTTTTTGTTATTCATACAACTGATTGCTTGAAGTGACTTACAAATACTTTTACTAAGTAGTGGGGAAAATGTTAAATGTTGATTAGGTAGTGTTTGACTCTTTATTAGGGTCAGGGGAGAATAAAATATTTGAGTAAAAATGCCTATGTCCTGCGGAAAAATTATTTTGAGGGAATTACTGGATCTGTTCTAACATCTATGATGTATCATTCATACCCACTGTCAAAACACCTGGAGAATTTCTTAAAATATTTTAAATCAATTTATAGGTAGATCTGCATTTACTGGCCAATAAACTAACCTGATCCAGCATATTCAACACTATTCTGCTCCTTTTGTCCCTTTGGGAGGAAAGCCCTCTGATACTTTCTTCTCTGATCAACCCCTGTGGGAATGTGAATGAATATTATAGAAAGATAAAATATAGAAACATCTGCAGTAGGGTTAGTTGAGCTCTTACTAAGTAGCATGGTCACTTCATTTTTGTGCCAGGCTAGCCAGAAGCTGAAAAGGGAATGTGTTCCTATCACACTCAGATAAGGACATTGCCTTCTACAGTCGGATAAGATGTATTTACTGAAGAAATTATTCTGTAAGGAAATAACTAATGGGAAACAGACCTGCAGTGGACATAAGAAATATCTAAAGATGCTCTTGGGAGGAACTTTCAGCTATACAATGCTAGCAGATACAATTATAGAGGATTGTGAAACCACATCTGCCAACTGAAATAACTGGCAGTGAACAAAAGATGACGAGTGAAAGAAAATAACCATTGGCATCATTGTGAAATGCATTATCTAGTCACTTCTAGCATCTGTAACAGCAAGAGCATTCCTATTTTATTTGTGGAAGTACATGCAAGGTTCAAATCTGATTGTATAGCAGTGAATGAATTTGTAAAGTTCAATATTATGACTTTACAATATTATAAGACATCTGGAAAAAAATCAGGTGTGTTTGTGTAGTGTCTGAAGGCACAAAGAAAGATTTGTGTACTCTGGATCAGGTTTTAAATTCTGTTTCATTCCCTGGAGTATATATTGAAGAATGATGACTGGTGCATAATTTTATGTCACTGGCTAAATCTGACCTGACCCTGTCAAACCACCAGGGTCACTTTCTCTACTTGAAGAACCAGCTTCCTCACAAATAAAAAAAAAATTTAAAAAATCCCCCAAAATTTCTTCCAATAAGGCCTTACCTGTGAGCACGCTAGTTTTCTTTCTACCATAAGTGACATACTGTAGTCTGAGATGAACAAGATCACTGCCAGTACACGTCTTCTAGAAATATGTATGGACAGGTAGACTAGCCAGAGGTATGAAAGACGGGGAAACCAACTTCATTTGCTTACAAACACAGTGACCTCCACAGGCAGTTGTATTGGAGCAGCACACATATGACAAAAAAGAAGCAAGGAAGACCAAATCCGTTCATCAGCCAGCCAGTATCTCCCAGTATGGGACCACTTCTCTGCGTATTCTACCTGCAAACGAGTCTGTGTCATGCTAGCTACTTGCCACCAGCAGGCTAGCTAAGTCAGGATTTATGACATTAGAAGCAAATATGTGCTAGGAAAAACAGGTTGTCCGCCAGGCTGGAGCTTAATCTTGTGAGTGTGGCTGTCGTTCACAGAGAAGGGAAACATATGAGCAAGCTTTCCTAAATTACAGACTAATCTACTTTCCAGTGACTCTAAAATTTGTTACGGAAAGTACAAATAGCTGTCAGCTCTGAACTAATTAAAATGTTAGGATTAACCTAAGGTGCACTGTTTCCCAAGCTTTCAGCAAATGAGAAAGGCATAGGAGAAATAAAATGGACATTTCACTGGTACTGACCTAGAATGGAGTTCTCAATTTAAGTAAAATATCTGATGACACACTTAACTTCTGAAAGCTTCTAACTGTTGCATAAGAAATCCGTTCCGCCACTATAAGTAAAAGTAGTGTACCACATTACCTGAAGTAATGATGTTCTTAGCAGGTGGAGTGGAAATCTGATTCTTCTGATTTATAAAAGCAAATGTAATTTATAATATGTCATTTTTTACCAGCTGCAGTAGGTGAGGATTGCTTCACCCCTACCTGATAGATATGGAATAGTTATTTAGTCTAATGGACTGTATACATAAAAATATAACTACACATTTATAGATAAAACCAGAACACTGTTAAGGTAGCACAGTCACCTCCATGTAAATAGTCAGGGTTAAGGATGTTGGACAATCTTTATTTGAACAGTCTGTTGCGTACAGGCATCAAACCAGACTTTTGATTTGTATATGGCTCATGAGCAGATCAGAGGCACTTTCATTTGGCTGGCAGCACGGCACTTCTGAGCCAGGGATTGTGGGATATCTGAATACCCATCTCTGACAAAGGTATGCAGAGGCTTAAATTGCTAAGCCATTCTGGTATCCAGCTGCAAACCCAGTTCTGCTCTGTTTCACAGTGGAGTGGACAGGCCATTAGAGACAATCTCCTAACTTTAGACTGTCTCTTGGCTAGTTGGTCTGTTTCCCTTTTTTTCTTCTTTCCTTTAATTGCTTCGGTCTAGCTCTTGTCTTCTGCCTTCAAAAGGCTTCCTCCTCCGCAGGGCTTCATGATCAGGAAGAGAGAAATCGGGAACATGGGAGGAAAAGCTTGTGGCTTATTTTCCCGATCAGCAACTGAACTGAAGAGGAAAGCAAAATGACTCTGCAACATTGAATCTGTGGGAAGTTTAGCTGAGGTTTATAACAAACTTGTACAGAGATGAGCAAATTGTGATTTTTATGACAGTTTGTGATCTGGCCAGAATCCATACAGCAGTCAAAGGAGCATCTCAGAGTCTGAACACCCATGGTGGCAAGTTTTGCCTTAAATTGTTAAACTTCATCATAATTTCAACAACTGAAAACCACTCTTAGTGGGTAAAGATTCAAGAAGCTTGAAAAGAAGTTGCTGTCAATCATCCCTTTTATTCAGCTAGTTTTGCAGCTAGGGAAAAACTAGCATAGCACCTTTTAAATAAATTATTTTCTTTCATTTGATAGTTCAGTCCATTGCCTGTTCAGTGCTATTACCCCTGCAGTATGTACCTATCACAGTTTGCTTATACTAAAACAAGATTTTGATATTTTATTCTTGAAAAGATGAAATGGTTGTTCTCTATTTCTGCCTTGAACTCATCATTCTTCATTGATAACATAATTCATTTCTATGGAGAGTGATGAGTAAAACATAATGGTTTCAAATTAAGACAAAAGCAGAGGAACAAATGAAACTCCAAAAAACAAAGGCATTCGAAAAACATATGCAAGCAAATACTAAAATCTGGGGTTTATATAAGCAAGCATTCTATCTAAAATGCTTCTCAAACTTTCCCATTAAGCATGTCTTGAAATTTCATGTACTAGCTGATATGTCTGGACGCATGTGGCAAAAAGTAATTGGCTAATAACTTATTAGCATCTGCAATGCATTTGGGAAAACTGGCAGTCATTTGTTGTTGGTCTGAAGGGCACTGTAAAACAAAGTGGAAATTCTACATTTTGTCTAGAACGATGGGCAATTGAACTTCACTTTAAACTATTGTATTATTACCACAATGGAACTATCAGTCAGCCAGACAGACATATTAACCAGCCAGGCCATAAATTCCGCAAGATCTTGCAATTGTACTTTTCAGCTTTTTACTTCTTGTAGCTTTCTTAAAAGTTATTGCCCTTCCACTGGCATCTTCCCACGTATATAAAGGTTCTGTCAGCTTTGACCTTCAAAGTGGTCTTTTTCCAGGTGCTTTCTATCACTTTCTGAAGTTACTGTGCATATCATATGCACAGTGCAGCCATCATCAATCAAAGTTGTGTCACTATGCACTGTTCTCATCTACTGCCCAGTATCATGCTTGCACTGAAGGCTTCAAAAATATGCATTTGACTTCCACTGCTATGAGTTTCAAATCCATATTTAGAAAAAGCACTGGTACAAAGTAGCCATTGTGATAATTAGCATTTCTGCAGCATGGGGGATTTTGTCGCCATTAGTCACCCTCACCGCTCTGCTTTCTAGACATGGTGAGCCTGTTGACCAGATAGACTGCATGGCCTCGTAGGGAAACGGTTTGGGCTTACCGCTTCATCATATTAGCAGACATACACCTATCACAGCTTCTGTGGACTCGTTATATGGCTGGTGAAGGAAGGTTGTTGCAGGCCTTCAGTATATGTCAACCAACTCATTTCCTGTACCGTTTTACACTACTGTGACTTCTAAGGAGCGTCCTGCAAGGGAGAAATAGGATGTATTAATATTAAAGCAGGAAAATGCACCATACTGTTATCTCTAGTCCTGGTGTGCACAGGTCATGAGTCATCAAAAAGATCACAATATTGGCTGAAAAATCATGAGGCCAAATTACTAATAATTCTACAATGAAAAAGGCTTGATACTAAGGGGAAGGTGGGAATATGGAGAGCTCCCAAAGGGAGATACAACTTCCAGACAGACAGGCCCATCCACAGGGTGCCATCACCACCGTGCCTTCCTACCAGCTCCCAGCCACCTTGATTTTGGGTCTCTTCTCGAAATCCCATTAGCTCCCTTACTTACTTCCTTGCCTTTTGAAAAGTGAGGGGAGTTGGTAACTTAAATTCAGCTCAAGTTAAGGGCTTAGTATGTAACTCAGTGCCCCAGGAGTGTGTTATCCTTTCATTGTTACCTTGCCTCTGAGAAGCCATACTGAATTTGGGTACTAAATATCCGTTTCCACCCCTGAAACTACTGTGCTGCTGCTGTTCTTCCTTCTGCACTGCTGCTATGCAGTAGTTTAGTGTTCGGAGCACTTCCCCTGAGTGTGACAGACCTGCCTTCCATTCCCATTTTTATCCAAAAGGATTCAAGATCTCATTCCTGGATGAGATTTAGAGGTTATTTTGGAAGACAAGGGAGAATAATCTTCTTGCCTATCAGAGCTTCTCTCTTTTTTGCCACAAAGTGAGAATGAATGTATACCTGACTGTAACCTCGGTGCTCTGTGTTGCCACAGAGCATTAGAATGGCTTAGTTTCCAATGATTTTGTTCTGATTTAATGACATTTCAGTGTAAAATGCAAAACAGTCTTTGGGAGCACATAGTAGGATAGAGACTCTCATCGTAGGGGAGTGTTGTCCCAAGGATTAGTGCTGAGAAGCTTTCTTTCCCGTTTCTTTCCTCCACCTTCTTGCAACCAAATCAACAGAAAGAACTGAAAGAGTCCCTTCTCCCTGTTACGTTACCCATAAGCGGTGAATGTACTTTGAGGTGCGGGCTGAGGTCTCATTGGGTGTGTGGGATTTGGAAGCACCTCTTGCGTTGTCCTGAATGTGAATGCTGTATCTGCAGTGCTTTTACTTTCGGTGAATTTTGTGTGAGAAAGGGCTTGTTTGGGGATCACAGGAAGGAGTGCCAGCTCCTGGGGTTTGGGCCTCTCCCCTTCCCTCTGCGTTCAGTGTTGGCAGTCAATGTCTTTCACCCTATGTGTTGGCTAGTGGTGATGCTGTTCTTGAGCACCTCAAGCCTTGGATAGGACTTCCTTCTAGGTTTTGCTGTAGATCTGTAACACCTACTGCTTTTTTGTTTTAGTCCCATCTTCAAAATAGAAATTGTGCTGCCAAAGACAAAGTCTCGTGCAGCTGTGTTCTGCTACCCCGACACTCATTTGAGCCTTTCTGTAGTAGAGTGTAAATTTGGAGCACACATGCATAAGCAAGAATGCATTAGTAATTGCTTAATAACTTATTAGGGTCTAGCTTCTGTTGAGAGACTGGGGAAAAGCTACAGCCAATTAGTTGTAAGAGGGCGGTGGAACAAAGTTAAACTTTAAATTATTGCTGGAAAGGTGAGCTGATAAACTTTAGACTAAACTAGTGTATTAGCACTACAATGGAACTATCAGCTCCGTATAAAACATTAGTATGACAAATTAGTGCTTTGATCGTGCTAGATATAACCATATTCACTTGTTTAATTAAACAATCTAGGCTTCTCGTGGTGTGGGTCATTTTAAAAAATGTTAAAAATAAAATTAAACACATAATTAAGCTGACGAGAGATAAAGACCCTTGTGCAGCAAGTTGAAGGCAGTTAATTTATAAGGAGCCTGGTCCCTGAAGGCTGTGTAGTTTATTAAAGTTACTGAGGCAGAGATGTGATAAAATATTTTATGTAGTGCTTTAAAGGCTAAATTGCTCTGACACTTTTAAAGTCCATGGGATACAGTCAATTAGGATGTCTTGTTATCATGTTTTTTCCTCATAAAATAATCTAAACAAAATCCATGGTTATACCGATAATTTCTTAAAGTTCGCACAGTAACATTTTTTTCAAATATTTCACTGTTATACATGTAATGGCCCTTACTGGTCACTCTGGTTGTAATAAAATTCATCTGAGAGATTATGTCTGTCCTAAAATGACAAGGTAGAGATGGTAGACTAACCAGGAGAGAGAGTTAAGTTTGAAACTTGGTCAAAACTTAAAAGCCACCTGGTCCTGCAGGTTTCCAGGTACAGTCCTCTACAGATGTTCTTGGAGCTACCAAGGCAAAGGCTTGTAAAGGTGCTGTATGAGGGGAAAAGATCTGTCTTGCCTTAGACATCTTGGAACTGGGAGAAAACTGGTTAGGTATTTTCCAAAACCTTGTTCTGGATTTGAAAATACAGCACACTAAAATGCCTATGAAAAAATGTGCATTAGATAATTAAATAAATGCTCACATCAATAATTTAATTTCTTTTTACCAGCTGATGAATCTGTTCACCAGTTTGCAATCTGCTTTCTTGTAGGGTTAGAAGTATGTTTGAAAAGGTAGTTACGGTACTAAAATAGTTACATTTGCCTACTGTAAAACATAAAAAGCCTCAGTTTTATCTCTGATATTTCTGAGGATTGAAGGGGTTATTTCTCCTGTCCTTTCTAATGGGATATTTCCAATTTCTGTTGCTACTGCCTTTTAGCAGTTTTATGTCAAGTCTATCCTTGATCTTTATCAAGGTTACAGGGGCAGCTACTAAACTTCTACTGGACTTCAGACAGTTTTTTTATATAACCCTCAGATTCTAAAACAAACATGAAGGGGAAAGAAACAAAGCATAACAAGCCACATTCAGGAGAAAGTTAAGGAAAGGCACAATAGGATGAAGAGAAAGGGACTTAACCCAAAACTTATAAAATCTCCTTGTTTTAAATGGACAAAGATTTCCAAAGGATGTGTTGCTTTGTAAGAGAAATGGAGTGAAGTCAGTCCCTAACTTCCCCACTCCTCATCATCTCACCTCCTTAAAATGTTTCTTTTTCACCCGACAAAGGTTCTCTAAATTCCAAGTCCTGTATTTATCATGCAGTGTAGTGTGATGAAGGGGGTTGGATGGGGTCCCCACTTATAATTTACTGAACATGGGGCATGCTTCCTTTTCTAATATGTGCATAAATGGCTAAAAAAAAATAAATAACACAAGTATGCTTGAAAACATCTTCATAGAAACTCTCTGATCAAATAGAGATTTTTTTTCTCTGAATTTTTCATTGTCTGTGTTTTAGAAGCACGTTTGAAATTGAAGTTGTAAATTTCTGGAGGTTTAGCCACTTGTCTGTAGCAGTGAGGTTTGCAACTGTCAAAGCCATGTTGAAGAACTGCAGCCAAATGCTCCATTATAAAATATCCTTATACAGAGAGAGAGGGAGCGACAGGGGTTGACTGCTCAGAGATGGGTTATTGTTTGTTCTGTAAGCAATGAACCAAAGCAATGTATAGCTTTATATCTTTTTCTGAAACTTTTCATGCTTTGTATTTCAGAACTAATAACAGATCAACTGTGCCTTAAGTTCACAGCTACATAGAAGCTCAAGGTTTGCTTCTTTCACATGTTTTAGAATAGGCCTATCCAACACTGAGAAGAGAAAAGGGTACACAAATTTTGTGCAAATCTTTCAGGGGAAAGAAGATGACATGCAAATAGATTGGTGATATTAATGTAGAGCTCCTGCCAGGCCTTATAGCCTGTCTTGTTCCAGATTTTGGAGATCTGCATTGCAGATCTGAGGGCCAGCTTCAGATCATAGGAAAATAACTAGCAATAACTGATTCCTAAATTAATTTTTGCTGTGTCTGCACATTATTTAGCTTTCTAAAATTCTATTACTTTTGACTGTAGGTCAGTTCTGATTTATCATTTCAACTGTTGTTTCTATGTGAATATAAAAAGAATACGAAATTTTCTTCTTTGTTATTTCAGCCTGATAAAAAACCAACAACTTCTTTTGACTGAAAATGTCTCACTAGTTAATTATATTCAAGTACTCTGTGAGGTTGTATCCACTAACCCATAAACACAATATTTATGAAACAGATTATTATACCATACTTAAAAAAGATGTATGCAGGACAAACAAATTGTTATAAGTAAATTCCCTTTTATTCAGCACGGGAATTTTGAAAGCATTGGAAGTTCATGGTTGAATGCTTCTATTTTTTTTTTTTTTTCAAAAAAATTATTGTTGCAGATGAAACGAAATATTCAGTGTCTGAAAGTAAAGGAAGAAATTTGGTTCACTGTGGGATAATGAAAACTGAAAAACAATTATGCTGCTGCAATCAAGATCCCGGCTACAAATAACAAATTTCACTTCTCTTCCACTGCTCCAAAATATACTGCTTATTGTTCTTAAAATATTTATGTCTTTGAATTATTTACTGAGCAAAGGACGCTTGCACTCCTTTAACATAGAAGGAGATGAAAGATTATTTTGTGTCAACATAACAGAAGACAATAATAAATCCATAATGTAAATAATATGCCTCAGAAAAGAGCTGTGTATTAGTAGTATGTGACTAGATTGCAACTGGGGTCTACTTATGAAAACACTTTTTCTAGCAGTGTGAAAACACTTGGTTTGAGTGAACAAAGTAATCAGAAAATTCTTTTCTGCAGTTAGTTTCTTTTAGAAAGATATTTGAGATAGTCACCTTGTACTAGTTTTAGATTTGACTGCTGAGAAGATTTGAGGAAATGGAAACTAGTAAACAATGAATTAATTTCAATTTTTTTCCCATTTCAGAAGATGTGGATTTGCAATATTAATGTGAGCCGTGTGAATTCTGACTGTTTCTGTTGTTCTGTTTGGGAATAGTAGCTGAGCTTTCCCATTCCTGTCTGGACATGTGCCACTGTTCTTTCCTTCTGATCTTCTTCACTAAATTCCTTCATAAATTTTCACTGATGCTTTCTGCATTATTTCAAGTATATTGACAAAAAAGCAAAATGAAAAGCATCTCCTAGGGGAAAAAAATAAAATAGAAGCAGGATATTTTTATATGGAACTCCTTTTGCTGAAAACATTTTTGCCTTTTCCAGGTTTCTCCCTCCCTTGTTTCCATGCATACTCTTGTCCTTGCTCTGGCTTTGTCCTGGCCTGTGGTACTCATTTTCAGAATAAGAGCTCAACATGCAAGAGACCTAGACACATGCATTTGCAAAAATGTTTACTATTGGGACATCACAACTGAAGATTTTATTTTCCTCTTTGCCTTTAAATTGCCATAAGTCTGAATGTTATTAAATAAAATTAGGAATCAAATTTGTGTTGCATGTGCCTTAGAAATTCCCACAGCATTTTAGATGATATCTAGAACTGACTCTTTAAGAATGTGAGAATTACTCAATGTCTACAGCTTCAACCAAAGGCAAACACCTGCGATTTGGCCCTGATTTTGCAAAACTAATTTTTAGAAAGGCAGTGATAAATCCTCTTTCTTTTGTTTATTTTTGGTGGAAGTGTAGATGGCTGTACAGTCTTCCATAGGTACCTATTTGAAAGTTTGGAGATATGCAGAATTATTTTTGTGATGGAATAATAGAGAATGCTGTAATAGACTTGAGTTCAGTATACTGAGAGTATGTCTTGGTCTTATGAATTTTCCTATCAGTACTTCCTTCCATGGAAATCTAACCCAGTTAATCTAATAGTTTGCATTTTCAAGCTCATGTATAAAAAAATATTTTTAATGCATAAAACATTTAATTCTGTACATCTTTCAAAGAAATGAACAATATCCAACATAGAACCTGAAATAGTGGAACAAAGCAGGAATCTAGCCAGCCAGCAGTCTGAGAGCTGGCAAGTTAAAGTCATTCATATGTGCCCAAGGAACACGTTTCCCACATGGCAGTTTCTTTCTAACCCCAGTGATGATGTCTAACTATTAAAATTTTGAAATATGGGGCAAAAAATAAAGGATAAATGGTCATAGGGAGGGGATAATGGTCACAAATGTTTTCCTTCAGAAAGGCCCATGAATGGATCCTCAGACTATATCCTGCTGTCATTGAAACCAATTAGATTTTTTGCATTAACTTCAGTAAGAGCAAATGCAGGCCCCTGGAGATGAAGATTTCTGTCAATATAGTAGAAAAACTGTTTCATTTCAGGTCATAATGGAGACAGAGATACGACTCTGTCTTCTAATCTGGTGTAGGATTTATATAATGGAAGGAGAAAGGCACTTTAATCTGTGGGTTAAAATGATTATATTTTGTGTCTTCTAAAAAAACGCACAGGATTTGTTCTATTATAAAACTTTTGAGATGATTTCCTGTACTAAAAGAACAATTATATGATCTTTGCAATTACTGATTTGTGTAGTAAAAGATTAGCTGAAGTGTATTCGTTCTTTTCTATTTTCAGAAGAACAGATACTTTAATGACGCTGCCAAAAAATTTTGGCTTTTTTTGGATGTGGAATTTGAAATGCAATAGACCTATACTGCAACCCTTCATCATTCCAGTTGCCCTTTTAAATCAGTGGGAGTAAAGATCATCTCCATGAATTAGAGTAGCAAGATATGGCAGATCTATGAGAAAAGCTCTGTATGGGAATCATAAGAAAGCTTAATAGTCTGGGTTTTTCTGCTTGTGGTTCTCACCCATAAGAGTAGATACTTTTGAATCTTTTTAAATAATAACAATAAGTAGATGCTGCTCAGAAAAAGATGTTTTAAAATTCCAATATAGCTGAAGCTTTTGGGGCAGCAAATATACTAGGCAGTTTTAAATTAAAACATGCTCTAGAAATATTTGAATTTGTGATGTTTTTCTGTGTGTTTTTTTCTGGTTCTCTTCTTATGGCAATCTAAACCCTGTTTGCATTGTTGATTTAATTTTTTTTATGGGAAGCCATCAAGCAGCTTCTTATTCAAGTGTAAAATTCTTCATCTGGCAATGAAAGAATTCATTAGAGAATTGAAAGGTGTATATGGATACTAAACTTTTTCCTCTAAAGAAAGAGTTACCAGCATGAACATATAAATAAGTTATTGCCCTGTGGAAACAAATCTGAGGTCTTTATTCTGTCCATTGACAACTTAATGGTTTTAGATATCGTCCTAATTTATTAAATAATGTACATCTTTAAAATTAACATCAGTGAAAATGAAGAAAACATATAGAAGATATGAAGGAATATAAACAAACTTCTTTCCTTGCTTTCAGTGCACAAATTGTGCATGGTAGAGGTTATGCAAAAATTCAGTTCTGCAGAAGTTTTTCAAGTTTTCCTTTCCTATTTTTCCTCTCAAATTGGGAGCAAAATTAGAAAAAAGTCAACCCATGACCAAAATATTTATATTCAGTAAAAATCCTACATTATTTTTGAAAGACAATCAAGCTTTTTTTGAGAGGAAATAGATGCTCTGCAGCAAAGCCTTGGCAACTCCCTATAACTGCAGGCAGAAAGTAACACAATTCTTGTTAGTTGCGTTTGTCTGCTAATAAATAACACCAGCACAACTGATCAGCCTGTTAAAACCATTTCTTAAAGTAAAAAAACCTGGAAAGAATTGTCAGCTTTGTCCTTTAGTTGCCAGAGTTTCCAATACCCTTGGCTCCACAGCAGCCAAGCAGGCTGCCGGAAGACCTCTAGCTGGTAGCTGGTTAAAGAGAGACTGCAACTTGGAAGCCCTGGGGAATGTCATGATCCTGCTGACCTGGGAGGGACCAGCACTGTGAGCTAGTAGCAGAAAACAAGACTGATCTTTGGAGTTTGTGAACAGGCAAGAGGCCGCTAGAATTCTGCCTGAATTTTCCTGAATGTTCAGAAATGGAACAGTTTCTGCAAAGTGTCTTTATTTCAATATTCAATTAAAAACATGTATGAGATTTTTCTGAGCAGCTTAGATGTATTCAGAAGCACAAGAAGTGGGGAAGTAGTACAGTGGAGCCCTCCATAAGGATATAACTTTTATGAAATAAACTGTAATAAATTCCTTCTGGGTCCTCTCTGGACAGATGGGCCAAATACCTGAACACATGTAGGAGCAATTTCTGTCATCCGGTGTTGATGGAACAAACAGCCCATTTTGAAAAATGTATCTAGAGGGTCCTGATAGTATGCACAGATAATATGCCTTGTTTTGCTTGGCAAACGAAAAACAGATACGGTGAGTGACTGCAGAATAAAATAGCAGATAACGTCAATATAGCTAAATGTTAGGTTATGCACATGAGGAAAAAAAAAAAAATCTGAATTTCATATACCTGTGATGATGTCTTCTCATCTTATCCTGAATGTGCTAGAGTAAGGTATTCCAGTTACAGTAGCTAAGTCTCTGAGGGTGTCGGTTCAGTGCTCAATAATGTTTAGAAGGCAAATCAAACATTAGAAATCATTAGAAAAGGAAAAATAACAGAATGGAGAATATCATTACAGTAATATGTAAAAATCCATGATCTGCTTGCACCTAGACAATTAAAAGTTTTTGCCACCCCCATGGGCTCCCCAAGTCTCCAGAAAGCTGCAAGAGAACTGAAAAGGGCTCCATGGAAGGTCTAAAAAGATAAGCAAAGTGAGAGAGAATTTCTGTATTAGGAATGATTAAATAAATGAGGATCTTTCGGTCTGGAAAAGAGAGGAGTGATGGAGGCTATGGTGGTAATCTTTAAAATCATAGAAGGTGCAGATAAGGCTCCGTTGTTCACATTCTTGTTACAGTATCTTGTCCAAGAGCCAGGGGAAATCAAATGAAGGTAGTAAGAGCCAGATTCAAAACAAATAAAAAGACGTGGCTTTCATGTAGCGGGTAGTTGATCTTGCCAAAGAGTGATGGATGCTAAAATTTTGTATTGGTCTAAGGGGAGACTGGGCAGCAAGTTCATGGAGAAGAAATTCACTGAAGAACACATAGATATCATATCTGGTTCAGGAAGTCCCTAAGTTGAAAACAAGTGGGGCCTGGGTGAATATGAGGGGAAATATCATTTATACTTGTCCTGTTTTTATACTCTTCCTTACTTATGCACTTATGGCCACTACTAGAGACAGAATATCACGCTAGAAGGGTCTTTGGCCTCACTCAGTATGTTTTTTTTTGATGTTCTTAACTGCTTTCCAAATTTACTTGAATTTGAGGAATTGCATAGTCTGTATCCTAAAAAAAAAAAAAAAAAAACAAAACCAAAACCCAAAAAAACCCCTATATTAAGCTTTTAAGATTTGGAATCTGAAGCCCAAGTCCAAAATGCAATTTCTGACCTTGATGTGAACTTTTAAAATGTGGATGGGAGCAGCAAATTCCCCAGTAGTAAACATATCATTATAATCAAATCAAAATTGTGCCTGAAGGTGCACAATACAGGAATATAACCCCAGAACACTTCAACCCTGATTTCCCTTTGCCATGCTACTATGCTCATTTGCAATGCATTTTCAAGAACTCCATCTAGAACGAAGTAAAGGGACGTTTTAGGTGATGCAACTTTTTCATTCAAAATTGTCATGTAAAGAAGTCATAGAAATGCAATGTAGATTAATGAGCATGAATTTTGCAATCTATGCCAATGATTTGTCAAGTCAAGTGCACATCAAAAGGTACATGTAGGCAGACACATATTTCATCATATCTGGTGGGTCAGGTGCCTATAGGATAATTTTATTGAAACTTTAAAATGGATACTGCTTCCATTTTCTTTATTGCTTCCTTCCATGGCATGTTTATTTTTCTATTAAAAGGCTTTAGGAAAAATATACTCCAAAATGCATACGAAAATAAACCTGGATCTTGACATTATTCTTATGATTTGACACAGGCAAAAAGTGGAGTCTGGGAGAGAGGAAATGTTGGTAATCTTTGTGGCGTGTTTTATGAATTGGTTGTGCTTGTTTAGTAATTGCATTATATGAAGTACAGAACTGACTCATAACTATTTGAGAACAGAAAATTATTCACAATGAAGAATACCTGAATGCTAAGCAATATACGTAATTGTAAACAGGAAAATGAAAATTCCAAATAAATCTGAGGGGCAAAAAAGCTTTTCCAAAGCTGCTTTGTTATTAAAACAAAGGATGTGGAAAGTAAAACACTGATCTTTTGTTCTCATCATGTGCAATGTGTTAGTGGTATACTGGGGGTAGCCAGTGTGTGAATGCAGAGCTGGCCATGCAGCCATGAAAGCCGCTGCTGAGGTCTTCCAGGAGTTTGCCCAGCTGAAGATTCCTGGTGTGATCCTCAGCAGCGGTTGCAAGTGATCTGTAAGGAGCTGGTCATGACACCTCTCTATCCACCCCTCTCTTACGGCCGCTGAATTCTTTTAAGCACAGCTTTAAAAATGAGTGCAGGGAGAGTGTTGTTTTTCCCTGAAAGTAAGTGCAGCGTATTCTGCAATAATGATGCAGACTACGAAGAGGAGAAAGGGAAAATATGTGGGATCATGAATGGAATGGGCTATCTATGAAACAACCTCTATGAACAAAATAACTTCCCTTTCTTAAGGCACCAGGCTCCAGTTCATGAAACAACCGCTGCCGCTTTGCTGTGCGTCCCGGGCAGACACCACACAGCCTGTGTGCTGGTGCCCGACAGGTTGGGTGACACCAGGCTCTCTGTTAACAGACCTGCGTGGGAGCCTTGGTACTAGATCTGGGAGTATTTTGTGAAGGAAAAGATGGCGTAGCCTGTGGTTCACCTTGCAGGTTTTTGTAGAAACTGCCAGGAAATAAAACGATAAATATTTCCTGTGTCTTTAATTCATGGCTTGCTACTTATTTCCCTATTATGCTATGAGGCTGGATGATCATAAGGTAAAGAATCACTGTATAATCCTATTATATCCACAGTTCCTTTCAACATTTGCTGTTTTAGACAATTGTGTAATTACTTTTCATTCACTTCTACCACTTATTATGGAAACCTTTTCTTCCAACATCCTTGAAGCATTGCTTTCCGTAGGTACGATGGGATATCTTGTGCTAAGAATCATTTTCCCCTGTAAAGCTTTTGAAGCATTATAGAATCTCATTTTTTCTAATCAGCACTCTAGTTTCTTGTGGGCTAAAATTAGGCTTCCTGTCTCTGCCATGCGAGGCGTCAGCGTGTGTGACCTTCAAGCTGCCATCCGGCCTTGAAGTGCAATTTTTGCATCGGGAAATCTAGAGGCAGCAGCTTTACCCTTTTTTTTGCAGTAGCAGCAAGATCATCAGAAACAGTCAACTGAGCAGCAACCGCAGGCATATCGCTCACAGGAGGCCATGTTACCCTGGTGCGCAGAAAGCTCCCCAGTGCTGAAGCGCCGACGTAAAACAGGGCTGATCCTCCACTGCTCTGTGCATTCTTGCAAGGTGACCAGCCCAGAGGGTTTGCATGAATATTAATGGCTAAACTATAGAATGATGAAGAATCAATACTTTAATCTGCATAAGGATGATATGCATTCCTTATGCATTGTAGAGCTGCTGCACTACAGTGTCTGAATTTCACTTATACGCTAGACTCATCTACCAGCTCTCTCCTTTTGAATTATGCATATATTACACAGCCTGTTGCCTACAACAGATTTATGACAATCTCATTGCACCTATGCAAATCTTTTTGGGTTTTAAGCATCGAGCATTTAATGTCTTTTCTCTACTGAGGGAGAAAAATCGTTGTGCAGAAGTGGATACAAAAAGGTTTTATTACTCACGCTATGTGCTGCTCTTACTAACTTTCGTATTAGTTCCACATTGTATCTGGTCAGTTAAATGACCGTTTTTGCGATGCTCTCAGCACTTTGTTCACTGCAGCTACAGAATAATATTCTTTGTCCTCTTTTTCTTTCACATACCAAGCACAGCAGCTGATAATAACAGAACTGAAGTTACAGCTTGGTAATCAGCATTTTAGGTGATTTTAATTATGATGGATGAAGAAGAAGAATGGCAAAAACACGCTTTCAGTAGTACTGAGCAAATATGACATGGAACTGATACACAGAGCTTATATTACAGATCTGTCAAATTACCCAAGGATAATTTGGGTAGCTGGCAGATTCCCAGCTCATCAGTTCAGTAGCACAGGCAACACATGCCGGTTAGTTTTGCTTGGGCTTGACATATAAATGTCTGACCATCACCAGAGCAGCTTAATTGATACTGGACATCTGATTTGAAAATAGGTGTGTTCCCCTTTAAATGGTAGCTGTCACATCACATCACGTCACGTCACATATGTCACGTCATGTTCCATTAAATCACATTATATGCTGGCATGATGCAAGATAGCATGATGAGGGGCTAATGTGATGTGACAGCTAATACCTGCTAACAGTTTGAGTGGTGGGTATCAGATCCGAATGTGTGCCAGACTTCAGCTGAGTGTTTGTGAGAGAGAGACACAAGTCTTTACCCAAAGGTCGAGTTTTTCTTCAGAGGGTAACTTTAGCAGCTGCCCAGCTCCATATTTATAACCGGTAGTGGGGTGTTTTATTTTTTATAAAGTGACTTATGGCACCTTAAGGGACATGCTAAGGGAAAGATTAAGGTCTGTCAGAAAACATGCAGAAGTTTGACATATATGGCTTTAATTTCTCAGCTCCTGGCTCATTTTAGGTGTCAAAGTACTCTGGTGATTTGCCTAATATGAAAACTTAATTTATGAATCAGATGAAGCCTTAATGCAAGAGAGTTCAGGTGAGTGATATACTAGAAAATATTCAGTAATCTGCAAAATACGCTATACTGTTTTAATGATCGGGTTAAGTTTTCACACAGTGTTTATACAGCACCCTCTGGGATCTCCACGGGTTAAATTACAGTATATGCAAGAGTGAGTTATGACTTGAGTAAAGGCAACGGGGAAAGCGCAGTACGTGCAGCTTCCATTTTTCATTGCTTGCACTACATTTGCAGCAATGTCAGTAACATAGACCTTGGGGAATCGGAGTCGTTGCTAAATCACAAGGGAAATTTCTCATGTAGCTCTTCCCAAATATTGATTGTTAGGCAATCTTTGAAACCTGCTATGTAAAGAATTTTTTTCTTGTAGACTGCAGGGATGCAAAGGTTTCTAAGTTAAACATAATGCAAGATAAAAAGTCTCCTAATTGGTGGGGTTCTGCCTCAGGATTGTTGTTGCTTTCTGCGCTAAGTCTCATTAAAACCCTGAATAATTCCTGTGTCCTGCATTATCTATTTAAAGAACTGGTTGGGTTGTGGGTTTTTTTTTGTCCCTAGTACATTCTTTTTGGACTTTAATTTAATGGGAAAAAGACGAGTCATTTTCTGGAATTGCCATGGCACGATCATTTAGAGTATAATTTAAAAACCTGGAAAAGTCTGCATCAATCATGTATGTACAGTAATTGCTGTGATAACTGTTTCTGGGTGCTTAATTATTATGAAACATTAGGACTGTATGTCCTTTTGTAATCCTTCTCGATAGCCTTTTAGCTTGCACTGTATCTGTCATATCCTCCACTTCATAGAGCGTGTTTGTCCCTGAACAGGTAAGTCCTTTTGAATGTTCTTAAATTCTGGTTTCCTTGGGTGCTTTAGGAACAGTTAGAGTGGTCATTATACTGAGCATAACCATTTTTCAGCTAATTAAATTGATTCTGATAACTCTCAAAATGTCAAGACTTCAGCTCTCTGGAATCGTTCATGGGAGATGCTGAATTGACAGAGATCATTAATTATAGATTTTCACCCCTTGCTGGGGTTTACTGTAATGGGATCTGTTTAGGATTATCTTTTGAGAGTTACTTGGAGCCTGCAGCTTGTGCAGAGTGCAGCAGGCCCTGCTTGGTGCTGACTGAATGAATGTTTCAGTCTTGAGTAACCTCTGTGTTAAAGTTTTTGAGACATTATTTGTGTATTCTTTTCCTTGTTGGCTGTATAAGATTAGGCTCTCAAGTTGCTATTGCACAGCCAAGGACACACACCGATTTTAGTTACTGAAGATGATTAGGGGACTGGAGCACCTTTCTTATGAGGAAAGGCTGAGGGACTTGGGTCTCTTTAGTCTAGAGAAAAGAAGATTGAGGGGGGATCTTATTAATACTTACAAACACTTAATGGGAGGATGCCAGGGGGATGGGAGCAGTCTTTTTTCAGTGGCACCCAGTGATAGGACGAGGGGTAATGGGCATAAACTTGAACATAGAAAGTTCCATCTTAACATGAGAAGGAACTGCTTTACTTTGAGGGTAGTGGAGCACTGGAACAGGCTGCCCAGAGAGGTGGGGGAGTCTCCCACTCTGGAGACATTCAAAACCCGCCTGGACGCTGTCCTGTGCAACGTGCTGTAGGTGACCCTGCTCTGGCAGGGGGGTTGGACTAGATGATCTCCAGAGGTCCCTTCCAACCCTAACCATTCTGTGATTCTGTGATTCTGTGAACTCCAGCCCTTCTTGAAACCAATGCAACTTGACGGGGGAGTGGGAGAAGGGGTATTCCAGGCGCTGTCTTTGGGCAATAGGATGAGAATGGCATCAATGTTTTAGGGTATCGGTGTGCTAGAAGCCGAGGCTTTCTTCCTGTGTCATTGCAATGATGGAAATCAATTAGAGTGCTTCCTTGCTGCTATATTCAGATGGGGTAAATTCCACATAAGTTTCTGGATCTTGTGTTTCCGTTTGACTTAGCTGCCCTGAAAGCCTGGAGCCAGTGAAGATAAAACTCTCGGTGCAGTGGCTGGGGTGGAGGTTGGGCTACCTGCAGATAGCACCAGATGTAGGTGCCTGAGAAAGTCGAGCATCTTTGGTAAAGCCTGTACATCTCTCACCTTTTGCTGACCTGATGAAATCTATGCACTCTGCAGAGTACATGATTTTGATTGGACACTTTTCCTGTGGTTCATTACTTAAACTCTTTTTCTTCTATTGAGCGTGGCTGGTATAATTTGTTAATTTAATCCAGTTATTTATTTATTTTCACTTTTAATTTGTTGTGTTCCTAGAGACTGTGGTTTGTGGATGCATCAAATAACAGAAAATATGTTATCACAGCTGTTGCGTTACAGCATAAACAAAGAATGAGAGAACAGCAGCTTGTTATTTTAAATATATAATAATTTTAAAATATATAGGATTTAAACATAAATCCCAATAAATCCTTTCCAGGCTGTAATGTGGACGTGCAGGCTTTATAATATTTGAGTTTACCAGGAGAAATACTGACATACTGTTGTGGTTCATATCACCAGTTATATATTATCTGTCCAGTCTCTGGTACATATTTTTTCTTAGTCACCACAAGTCTACGAGAGCTTCCCATCCCTCATCTCCACTCTTATCTGCTACTGTACAACTAGATCCCGTTCTTGCTGTGAATCAGATTTATCTGTCCCATCATCCTTCTCTCCAGACATTCTGAAATAACTGGTTTATGATTGTCACTTCAGTTCTGGCTTTTATGCATTTCCTATTTCAATGGATGAATTCTCCCTCGCTTATAGACTCTAATTCTGCCTATTAAAATAGGGGGAGGTCATCAGAATATTTTATTTTCTTTCAATCCATACCAGGCCCTCCACAATGCATTCCTAATTTTTCTTATTCTACAAACCAATATACGTTGCATATAGATAAAGGCACAAAATATACAGTAATATATGGAACTTAACTATTGAATGAATAATTTGCAGGGAGCTATTTCTATGGTATGGTGATTTAAAGACATTATAGTTATGTACCAAGCTAAATTCTACTGCCCCTGGCACTCATGCAAAATAATAATGCAAAATATTTCTCTTAATTTCAGCGGAGTTACAGTACCCTCTGGGTAAGGAGGGCTGAAGTTGGCCTACTGAATTATTTTAATAGAATTGTTTTAAAACCAGTCTCTTCTACCTCAGAGTCAGCAGTCTGCGAGAGAAACTCCATCTATGCTGTTAACTGACTTCACTGTGGCACGGGTTTTGTTACCTGTGTCGTGTTCCTACAGCAACTTGAGCTTCAGTTCGAAAAGGAGTTTGCTTTGTTTAGTCTGTATGTTGAGATAAGTATTTGGAAAGTGAGCGCTTTGGGCCAAATGGTCCTTTGCTCTTCTGATGCTATTTCATGTTCTTCATCTCAATTACAGTAGGTCCTATGGAGATAACTGTGTGCAGAGGAGCACAGCAGCAGTGGGATAATGATGAATGTGAATGGCTGCCAGTAGTAAAAGCCCCAGGTGATGGGGATTTGTGCAGTATGCAAGCGTTTTGCTTCTAGATGTTAACATCTATGCCAGTTATTACCAGGAACTCGGGGGCTTTGCTATGACTGGTTATAACCCCAAAATTATTAGCAAAAGAGTGCAATAGCTAAGCTGCATTATAATTTTAACTACTTTTGTACTTCGGTTTTAAACCACAAAATATTAGTGTTAATGTTTTCTTTGTCATTATTTTAACAGTTTTTTACACTGTAGTTTGCAATTATGTTTTTTTTTTCCTACTTGAGACGTGTAAGGTCATAAATGAGTTAGAGAAATGTTGTTCCTAAATTGAAGGGATGGATGTGTCATTGTTCAGCAACTTAACGAGTTCTGTTTCAGCAGCATCAGTGCGATATCAGGTTTTTCCATGAGGTGCATCATTTCATCATTAAGAGCTTGATCCCTAAGTGTGATACAACTTCCAACGTTGGTTTCAATTTACTCTGCAAAAGCATTTTCAGTGTTGACTGAAGGCTCAGTAAAAGGCAAAAAACTCCAGAATGATGCATCAAATTACAACATAATTAACTGAAAGTGGAGTTATGCAATGTATTGCATTTTGTATGTTTTACAGTATTGTTACTGCTTTTAACCACGAAAAGCATCGGCCTAAATGCTATTATTTTTCCCTTAAAATAAGGCTTTTTATTGGAATCACATTAACAAATGTAAGTGATCTATGAGTGTCCTAGTACTTTAGTTTTTTGGTGTAAGGTCTTAAAATTCACCACAGAAAGCATGAAGATTTGTGTTTTGTCATCTTGACAGAATGCGGCTTAGGCTTGATCTACTTATTTATTTTGAAAAACTGGTGTTTTTACATTCTCTACGTGTCCAGAGCTGCTATCTTGCATCTCTCCTTTCCTCCCCCTGGAGGAATGTCTGCCACCACTGCATTCAGATCAGGGAATGTCCTCCACCACCCTTGTTAGGTGTGCCAAAGGACTAACTGGGAATGGGGGTGACATGGTGTCCTCACTGCTGGCTCTGGTGTTGAATCTCACCTGCTCTGGAGTTGTAGATTCAGGGAACATCCAGCTTTGCCCATGTAACCGGGTGGGGAAGATGCACTACTCTAGTCGGGAGGAGGAGTAGCAGCTCCGTTTTACCACTGCTTCAGCTCACAGAATGCGGTGAACCTTAAATGAATGTAATGCTGGGGACGTGTGGGGGTACAAAAATGACTGCTGTTAATGAACCCATGCGCAAATTTGCCGATTGTCCCTCCTGTACTGCGTGGAGTAAGTCAGGAGGCCATGTATAAGTGATAAGGAGAAAGCAAGGTATAGAAGAGCTGCTCAGTGATACTGTGTCCTGCCTTCTGTTTTCTCAACATTGCTCGAATCACATGGAGAAAATAAGCAACAAAGATTTCCCTATGCAATGAAGATTTCATTATTTTGCATATGCAGAAAGGGCATAGGTTAAGATTTAAACATTCAAGTATTTAATTTTGCAAACTTGCTGCTATTTTGACATGCCCTTTAGTTTTCTGTCCATTGTGCTTGTCCATGGTTTCCCATGCGCTATGTATGGAACATGTACTGTCCAGCATGTTACTGGGCATCTGTGCAAAATTGCAGACGCTTAAACACTGCTGCTGGAGTTTTGCCAGCTTCTATTATTGGTCACATGCAGGGAATGACAGTAGCAGACAAAGCACCTCATGTAATCTTTTATCGATTCATAGATTTTTGTGTTAAAAGTTTCTCTTTAAATGCTAACTTTTTGTTGACTGGAACACAAGCGTCCTCCTAGAATTATGTATCTGTAGTCAAAAACAAGAACATCCTGAAAATTAGTGGTTTATTCCTGTGCTCCATTTTACGTTTCAGCTGTAACACTCTGTGATGCTAATGCTTGTACACGTCATGGTACAACATGAAATTGCTGTAAGATACTCTGTCAGTTTAAGTTGTTTAAATTAGCTGGTAGTTGTGACTGCATAATGAGCTGATCCCAGAAAAACTGAAAGTATAAACACAATCAAGTTAAAGAACCTTTCTTACATTGCGTCCTCAGCAATATAGACACAGCATATGTACAGATGTGTTCTTACATGCAAAAAACTTTTAACAGAAAGTGATTGAAAATCTGAGTTTGTAATGAGGCTTGAGAATTATTCCTTTATTAGGGATATCAAAAGAATGGTATCTGCTTTCAAAATGAAGCAAATAAAAAGTATGTTTAGGGGGGAATACTTGACAATTCTGCTGCCACCTTTTGATCGTATCCTGTAGTTACAAGTAGTGGTTGCAAATCATTTAATTCAAAGTATCACAGCTGAAAAAAAAAGTACATATATACCTCTATAGGGGGATAATTATTTAATGTATTGATGTTAGAATTTTAACTGAGCAGGTGGCCATTTTAGGCACTGCACTTGATGTACGGCTTTATTAAGCAGTTTTGTTCAAACTGTATAATAACTTATACATTTACAATGAGAGGACTGATAAAAATGATAAATAAGTTATGAATTGCAGCTATGTTCTATTCATTTTCTCAACTTATCAGGTCTTTACTGTAATACATTTTTATTAAATGTAGCTTAAATCAGGGCTGCCCACCTTCTCTGTCATTAAACAGATCTGGCTCTCTTACTCTCTGCTACGCGCTTTCCTAGAAGCTGCTTGGAGGTTCCTCAAGTGGCTGCAAGTCTGTTGGGACTGAAATGTTGGTATCTCCTCTCATGTTACATATGAACATCCTATATGTCAAGTTTGCATATGTATGTCAGATTGTGTGATGGGGGTCCTTCTTGGACCCAGGGTTGGGGGAGAATGTCTCGTTTTAAGCAGATGACATGCACGTCCAAGCATATGATGGTGTGTAGTACTCATGTGCTGTGCTAAAGCATCAGAAATCCCACCCATAAGAGAAATCCGAGCACCCCGTGGTGTGCATAAGAGCATGCTGTGAGGTCGAACACAGTGCTTACTGAACTATGGATGTTGTTCTTTGGGTTGGTTTTTTTTTGTGTTTTGTTTTGTTTTTTATATGACTTCTGAATAGCAGATTCTGAATTTGAACTTGGAAGTCAGGTATGACTGCCAGGTCTGATGCTCATTTCTTGGTTAATCTTCAGTGTTTTCTTAAATTGTCAATCCATAAAACATAGTGTGCTGTGCCAGAAAAATGTTTTAGAATTAGTTCTTCAGGGACTAAATAGTCTAATGTTATGGTGATAGAGGCCGTATAAATAAGTAGCTATATTAAAAAAAATAGTATTTAAAAATGTTCATCCTATGAATGATTTGAATATTTGGATCTGTTGCCAGCAGGGAGATATTAAATTGTTATGCTATAAAGATCATTTTGTAATAAATGAACAATCTTTTTCACAATGAAATCGCTTAATATGAGAATATGGATATATGCTTCACTAAATCACAGGCCAAACTTGCTGCTGCCATGGAAGACTGTGTTACCCTGGCAATACAGATGTTTAAACTTGCTAGAGAGCTACTATATCATTTTCAAATTTAAATTTATACAGGATTGAATCAACAAAAGGGTTAACTTTGAGATTAATCATCTCCTTGGGCTTAGATTAGCGTTTAGAGTCGGGGTTAGCTGGGAGCCACAGCTGTTTCAGAATAGCATGGTTACAGGAAAGGTTTGAGGGGGCTCCCAGCACGGGGGACCGTGGCAGGAAGAGAAGCTGCCTGAAAGAGAGACCTGTGTTTGAATCGGTGACCCGTGCTTGAAATGTTTGTTAGTACGTTAACAGGCAGAAATGTATATTTTCCAATTCCTGCTATGAATGGGAAATAAGAACCTTGGAGCGCTGGAAGTTATTTGTCAGGAGCGATTAGCAAGAGCTGAGGCTTGATAGGAAAATCATTTGAGAGGGAAGCCATGGTCCCCCCTGCAGACAGGCCAATTATGGAACACTACAGCAGCAGCAATACAGAGATGGTCGCGCGGCGCCCAGAATTCATCACTGTGGTTAGCATTATGGGTAAGTAGTGTTGTTATTAACGAATGTAAAACTCTTGTCAAAGCTAAGGATTGCCAGCAGGGGTGAAACACAGGGAGGGAGCTCTGGAACAAGCTGGAGCAATCTGAGAGAAGGAGGTGGAATCTAGTTTGGATGGCCTTTTGTTTTCAGGGCACATTTTCACCGCAGTATATGAGAAATCAGGTTTGTAATTCCCGATAATGGGTGATGCACCTGATTGCTAATAGTCCAAGCGAAAATATAATGCACAGAAGTGCTCAATTATTTCATAAGACTGCCTCGTGAACAGATTTTGCTCATTTGCAGCTGAGTTGTTTGTGCTTCTGTTTATCTCAGATACCCATTACACTTTCATTTACACTGTGACAGTGTTTGGCTATATCTGATTCTCACCAACTCAAGGCAATTAAAACTGCTGGCCCAGTGTCACTTGTCTCAAAACATGCTCAAGCATAGTATGATTACTACATCTTTGCTCTAAGACTGAAATGTGTGTGTTTAATGGCTTCAGCTACAGCATGGAATAGGCTGATTATAAAAGGGCTAGATAAGTGGAATGGCTGGAAATAAGATGAAAAATTAAATGTGGTGTTATCATCTAGCTGTAATGATACCTGCGCCGAGACGTCTAGAGATGAAATAATATAGAACTCATTATGGTAAAGTGTTGACCCAAGTGATGTACATGCACCTAATTTCAACACCTTCACCACCAGTAGTTGTCCCCGATAACAGACCAAATGCCTTAAATGATAGCATGGTAAGCTGCTAAAATTCATAGTTACTGTAAGTAGTGTGAATGCACGGCAATATGTTATTTATCACTAAGTGAAGATGAGTTGGAATTTGAATGATGAAGTTGAGACATGAATGTATAGAGCCTGGATTTTTTAAATTTTATTGAAGAATAGCGTCTGTCTAAGTGAGAAATTAATGACACAGCCCAGAAATGTTCACTGCTTCAAGGTGAAGTAGGTCAGCTGGGAGAAACCCTGATCCTGAGTAAGTCTGTCAACGGCGGGGAGGCACCTCTCACCACCTCCCCCTTCTGTACTCCTTTTTAATGGTTTGGTTTATGCCATGCTCTGTACTTCCTGTTGTTGTTGGCCCATTTCTCACACATTAATTTATTCCCTTGTGGCAGGCCTGAATGGGCTCAAACCAGTTTGGGGGTGGGGGAGAAGATCGCAGCACACCCAGACCCTATGATAGAGCATAACTGTGAGGCCTACCAGTGGGATAATGGTATCCCCAAAAGTTTGCCTGCAGCGCTTGAATTAAATGATGGTATGTCAATTCCAGAAGGCCATGCTGTAAAAAGAAATGTGTCTTTGTCTCATCTGCTTCAAAGTGACAGTTGACTGTACACAAGAAATGTATAGTTTTAATCATTAAGTGTGGTAGTGGTGAACCTTGTTGATGTCTGGTGATGAATATATATTGCTTTTTAACTGATTGTCATTGGTGCTGGTCCAACTTTGGCGCCTACGCCAACTGCTTTGCTATCTCTAAGAAAGGTAAAAGTCAACGACCTGCTACGGCAAGAGTTGAGTGTGAGATAGCTGTTGACATCTGCTAATTTGATAGCAGCAACTAAGAATAAATTGATTGGACTTTTCAGAATCTTTCCTTGAAGTCCCTGTTCATCAAAACTTGTAGGAATATGGTTAACTTTATAAGCATGCATTTAAATTCCAATGTGATTTAAATATATTTGTGTGTTCCACTGTGCAGAGCTGGATCGAAAAGCGACTGTGCCTTTTGTTATGCAGGCTCAATTTAGCAAAACACTTAAATATGCCAAAGAGCAAGCATCTGGCCTGTGCTTGCACTTCTTTAATAGCTGCCCCAAATGAATGATTTTGGGCATTCGAAACCTCTGGCATTCATTACAAACTTCAGATACTGTGAGACCAGACTGGACTGACTACAAAACAGCCTGGACTATAATTGTCTGGCTTTAGTGGAACAATCACAACTCTTACCAGTGGCAGGCAAAGGTTTTCTTTTTCATCTAACAGGTTAAAGTGTCCACTAAAATTTCTCAGTCACGGTATTTCTAGTTGCAACCCTTTGTTCTTTCAACATATTCATAAAGATGAATCGGACAGGGGTAAATGCACTGCCTGAACCAACTTTCATACCTTCTTTGAAACTGTTCTTTTCCATTCCAGCTCTGTGTTTAATACCAGAATTTTATTTCTGGTTATTCAGTGTTAGTATGTATAACTTTCTACAGCCAGTTTTTGCCTCACCTGTCTTTATGGACTAACATTAGGAACGTTTCTCCCACGTGTTCATTAATGAAAGCTCTCAGTCTTCACATTCAAATAATTTAGTTCAGTAGATGATGACTCAGATGTGTAAACCACTTGTTTCTTTTCTGGCAATTACCCAGCTGCCAGGCCATAAATGGATCGTTCCTTTGGATGTTTCATTTTAGCTTATACCCCACTTTGGCAAAATAGCTGTATCGCTTACACTATACTTAATTTCTGAGAATGCGGCTACTACATGAGTCATTATAAACTGAAAGTCTTGCTTTAGGACATCTATAACTATTGCCAAATCTTTTTTTGGGATATGAGTGTATGTGTGTAATCCAGTGAGCTAACCTGTCAGCTGCTTCAAATGACGTAACTACCTGAAGGTTAAGGCTGAGCTTTTGATTCCTTTCTTCAGCATGGAATTTCTTTTTATTATGAAGCGTTAGAAAAGGCTCACAATAAAAATCTTTTCTGACTGTATTGTAGTGGAGAGCAGGGCAGCACAGCCTCACTCACATCAGATATTCCCAATCATGTATGTCATACTTAAAATTAGTCATCTCCACAAGCTCCTGCTTATAAGCAATAACTAAGTTACGGAGTTTTTAGTAACAGAGACAGCTTACTCAACTTGAGGAAAAGATTGGAAAGCTGCATCTCTCTCCGCTATGTCACCCTCTTTAGGAGTCTTCTCCCAAGTTCATCTCTGCTCGGTCTGTCTGCTCCATTACCAAGAAAGCAGGAGGTCTCAGCTGAATTCTGGAAATTGTGTGCTTGTTCCCAAGGGCCCAATCTCCTATTACATAGCCTTGTTTTGAAGTGCCAAAGACAAAAGTAGGTATTCTGAGAGAAGCAAAAATGTCCCAAAGCATACTGCCTCATTAGGTGATGGCAGAAATTTTTAATGGAACCTGCATCTCTAATATCTCAGAGTTGTGTAATATGATTCTGCTGAAGTTTTGACTTGTCGCTTTTTCAGGATGAGATCTGATATACTTGCTGGATGAGATGTGATCAAAATATTTTGTTTCTCTTACTCTAGTTAATCTAATTGTTTAAAGGTAACCTGACCCCTTTTTCTGGAGCATAATATCCAAATTGGCATAATCTGTCTGAATAGAAACTAAGAGTTATTTCACATAAAGCACAAAGTACTTATGACTCCAATGTTATTGATTAGGGAGATAAATATGTACTTTAATATGTTCTTGGAAATTTTGTTTAAGTTATATGCTTGGCAAGCCAGCATTATATTGTTACCATTTTAAATTACGTTTCAAGCCCTAGAGAAACGTGGAGGTATTTGGACATTATTCTCAAATGTCCCTGTGAATTTTCACATGTAAAAAAGGCCACAGATTTGTGAATTGCAAATCTTTGTTATTTGTCTGGTGATTTAAATGAAAAGCAAGATAAATGGCTATCTCCTGAATTCTTTAATTTTCTGTTGTCGCTTACATGAAGAATACATTTTAAATATAGAAATATGAGGGGAAAGGATGAATGATTTTAATACCTTTAAAATGGCTGCAGTGGCAATAGTTTTGCACAGTGTCTATTTAACTAGATATGACAAAGGTCATGTATAATGTATAACCTGCTGGGAGGTTTCATCTACAGTCTAGTGGTTCAAAAAAAGCGGTTTGCTTGCTTTTCTTTCTTGCACCAAACTGTTTTTGGCACATGTGTTATGATTTAGTGCTTTAGTTTTCATTTATTCTTCCCAGTAGTGTCTTCCATGCTATTGTCTGAATGGACCATGGAAAACGCTGCAGAAGTATTTGTGAGATTTTCTCTATTTCTGCCTTTCATTTTGCCCCACTGTCAAGGTTATAAACCTAATTTCATCAGGGCCAGGATAATATTTTACCGTGCATGATTTAGCAAGGTGGGTGTGCTTTCTAGAGAGCTTTACATTAAACTAACAGTGGTAACTGTGGTCTTGTATCCCTTTATCATGGTTATTTCAAGAACTGGTTATTAGTTTGGCTAGAGAAGGAGACCCCTTAGGATAGGTTGCTTTGCTAGCAGATCATATTGTGGCTGTCATGTAAATAAACCCTAATGGTATCTTTACATGTAGAGTCTTGTAAATAAAGGCTGTAACACAGTGTGTGGATACAAGGGAGCTAAACTGAATTTCTTCCCTTTTCAGTGTTCAACTTTTCCAAGTTGTTGATGCTTTTAGGAAAGGGGTGTTAGGAAGGCAATATGCGGTTGGCAGATATGAAACGCATCTAAATAAAAAGCCTGTTATTACTTCTGTTTGCAGAACGCTGACTTGAGGTATGAAGTCTCATGCTTTTCCTTTTGTATCAGAGAGATTGCAATGCCATTAGTAGCTTGCAGTATAGTTATCCCACTGAAACCAGTAGCTGTGTTATCCACCTCTCTTGGGCTCAGTGAGCAGCAATAAAGTGTCCCCTTGTTTAGAGACGGCAAAAGCGGTAGAAGCTGTTTGCCACTGCAGGGAACAGCTGGGGAGGCTGGTCCTTACAAAGCCTGAGTCACGACAGTAAGATGGGTTTTCTTGGGAATGGCTGAAGCCAGGGCTCCTCCCTGTTGAAACTGTCTGTACAAGGATCTACACAGAGAAGGGAGAACATCATCATGTAGACTTGAGGTGATCCATAGTGGTTCCAGAGTGCCTACCTGGAAAAGGAGCCTATCTTCTGCTTAACATGAAGAATTGAAGAATTAGAATCAGCACTGGCTTTAGATGATGGAGAACATGTCAGTCAGTAGAAGGAGGTAACTGCAATCTGGTGTCTCCCAGATGTATCACACATGATTTTGCTATTATGATATTCACAAGTAAATTTTCATTGCTGTTTGATGGAAGTCTGTGAGGAGTCAGCATCACTGATCTACAGTTTTAGGGCATAAATATATGCCTGAAATAAAAATTGGCACCTGTAGGGTGCGATACTGAAATTATGTTGGGCACTAGTGGCATCGTGTTTGTCGTTTGCTCACAGCAAGCAGTGGAGAAAATCAGGACTACCTATATGTTAGCAAAAGGTGAAATGCTGACCAGCTGTATCTCTATGTGCAGGGGTCACTTCTGAATAAGGAATGAGTGGGAAAGTCAGTGGTTAGTAGGGCTGGACACGTGGGTAACAGGGTTGTGAGAATGCATTTGAGAAATATCTATGGATGGGTAGTACAGGTGTGAGAACATGTGCTTCAGTTGTTACCATACATTCAAGGTGCACCATATGCTTTCCTTAGATGCTTAGCCAAGTGTGCTGGCACAGCTTTAAATAGAACATGAATACATGGATAGGGTTCATGTGTAGGTTGTAGAGGGGATCACAGACAGCAGCTCCTGTGGCATCCCGCTGCTGGTGTGCATGTCAGATGTGTGAAGAGTCATTGAAGTGAGGGCTTTATCCATTAAGAAGGTGTGGATACCTCTGTGCAACAAGTTGGTTTGACCTCATCCTTGCTGTTTGCTGATCAGCTCCAATGTAGGGTTTAAAGCAGTGTGGGTCACCTACTGCCAGCTTTTTACATCCTGGGTAGACTTCCCAGCAGCACCATGAAGCAACAGCACCTGCCCCTTCCAAGGCAATAGAAGTATGCTATGGAAGACAGTGTGTTGTAAGATAAACTCAGCAATTCTTCCTCATAACAGCAGCACTAACGGTTGTTGCTGTAATTAAGAAAATGGCATGGACTGTTGTTGTACAATAATAATCTCCTGCTGCTGCGTAAGTGTTGAAGAATTTATTTTCTAAGCAGGAGACATTGATCCTGTGGCAGTGTTCTGTTGCCATAACTTTGTTTACATCATAAAGGAAAAATGATAGATGTAATCATTTAATTTATGTTGCTAAGAAGTGTCAATTGCTCACTCTACCAGTATTGATCTAAGGCGTTCCAACTGGCTTATGCATCAGACCTTTTAAAGTTTCAGATAATTGGAAACCAAAGTAAAAGTATAGTCTGGAAAGCATGATGTTTCCCAATTACAATTGTCTCATTGATCACACTTTTTAATAAAATGGTATAACCAATGAGTAACCAGTCATTACGCAGTTACGGTTTTTAACAGGCATCACGTGGTGTAAGAAACCAGCTTTAAAAAAAAATATTATTAAAATATTGGGGTGTTTAACTGCAGTTCTTCCCAATAGTTCTTTTAAATTGGATGTGCTTGGATTCTCTTTAGTTGCAAATATCTGCCTGGGAAGATTAATTTTCAGAAATAGGATCTTGAGTTCATTTACTTTTTTAAATTTTAGTTTGCATGTATGTTTCTATATATATAATCAAGGGCTTCTCTTGAGGCTATATGGATATCCATTATCTATCAAGAAGGAAAAAATAATTAACATTAAAAGAATATGCAATCTTACAATAAGCAGGAGTTATAAAACATTAAATAGAAAGTGTAAACCTTTTTAAGGATTTCAAAGGAGTAGTCTTTAGTATTTGTAAATTCAAATTAGTAGGATCTAAAATTACTGCAAACACCATTCAGATAAAGTTTGTGTTTGAATGCAGCTGTGTGGGAGCATTAACCTTCACAAAGTTTTAAATATATTTGAAAAGAAAACCCACCAAAACTAATTATACACCATATTACTTCCCACCAGCTTCCCTGAAGAATGAAGAAATTGTCCTCTTTAGGTCCTTTTCTGCAGTTTATTCCATTAAAAATAGATCTTTCTTCTGCACAACAGGAAACACTGAAAGCCTGGTTTAAATTTTCAGGAAACTCCCTTTATTTTTGATCCTTTGAAATTGTAATGTTAATACATTTTCAATTAAATATGAACAACTCTCTGTGCATCTCAGCATGAAACACAAAGGGATTTTGGGACCCTTCCAATTACTAAGGCTTGAAGATTTTTCTTAATTATTTAACTTTTACAGTATTTCTTTTTATTTAAAATAAAAGTTGTGCTGGGGGGCTCCTTCTAACATGGAAACAAATATGACAGTATTCTTGTTGCCCTTTCAGGTAATTTATTGCATAAAGTCTGGATGGAATTTTAAGACAGGTCTTTTTACTGTAATGTTCTTTCGGTATTGCTTTTAGTATCCGTATTGCTGTCCAAGATAAAAGCTTTTGTTTGTTCCTGAAGAAAGGATGAGAACTGCATCAAAACTATAATAAATATATGTTCAATTATTTCATCTGTAAGTAAATATGTTCATTTGATTGCCACAAAATGACTTTGACATCTTTCCAAACAATTTGGGTAGTCAGGATCCTTTCTATGATATCCTGTCTAGCTCTGACAATGTAATACAAAGTGTTGATGACTGAGAAAAAGGTATTTTTATGTGCTACAATGTTCTAAATATGACTTTAGGTGACAACGGTTTAGAGATAACCTCAGGTTGACAGACAGTGGCTATATGTTCCCCAACTGTGAATAGCAGAGCATAGGCAGAGCAACTAACACGTAAATACAGGTGACAGCATCAGTAACAAATCATTATATTTGATTGATACCATTTAACAGTTATTGCTTTCTAACAGTCACATGGAAGGCACAAAGCACTAATAACACCCAATACAGACTTTTCACTTCATGCTCTTAAAATGCTGTTTCATTAAATAGCTGTCACCTACACAGCTGAGTAACGATGCCCGTTCAGGGTGCTGCATCCACCTAACTCTTACTCCCTGGCTTGTGGCAGGTGTACCAGAAGAGCCCACTGTGGATGGATTTTGCACAGTTCGGCCTCCCATTTTTTGAATTATTTTCCTACGAATGGGAAAATAAAATGTTTTTACTCTCCTCGTTTCACTCCCTCATCTTAACAAACTCATAATGGTGACAAGTGTGTCTGTGTCTCTGAAAATGGTATCAGTTGCTGCAACCCCAAAGCAAGACAGCATGCAAATGAGTTTTGATGTCTGGTAACAAAATGTCTGTGAGGTTTTATTTGTTGTTTTCTCATATGTTGATTTAAAACAACAAAAAAAACCCCAAACCTGAATAACACCATAGGAGCTTAAAGCAGTGATACCTATTGTTGCTCCCAGTAGTATTCATTCCCAATTTGTTTTACATAGCATTAAGTCCATTGTAGTCCTAGGACTGTATCATCTAATTAACCACTGTATAATTAAGAATATAGGTAAATAGTTTCCAAAGTTGTATTTCTAAAGTGTTACTTTAAAGCTACATGTATAGCCAGAAGCAAGGAATTTGATTTTCAATCAGAAAGTCTCATTTCATGTAGTGAAACCAGTATTCAAAATCTGTAGGTGTTATCTTTCTGGCCGTAGACAACTAGGAGTAGAAATCACAATGGTAGTGTTGGAGCTTTGATGTTTTTCAGACTTTGTAATTGATATCTGTTGTTTTAGGGATTTTCAATATGGAAGTCAATGTTTATCACATTTAGTAGTAAACTTTATCACCATATATATCTCATTCTCTACTCGGAACATGGAAAATACGATAGGTATTTTTCACAAAGACAAATATTACTGATATTTTAATATAGCTATATGTTTTTAATTGAATGTAAAATGTACAGAGCTGGCAAACAATTCACTGTGGAATTCGGAGCTTTTGTTTCCCTGTTCAGCAGCACGTTTCACACTGTCTTATTAACTTTTACCTAAGTGAAAGTGACAGTATCTGAATTATGGGAGTATGTGGATTTTGTGGTCGGATATTCTGTCCTGCTCAGATCCGTATGCTGCTCCCATTATCAAGCATTTGAGGTTTTTCCAAGTATGAAAGCTTGTTAAGTGAGGCATTCAGTCAAAGTAAAATTTATATCATACCTGTTCCTTTCCTCTGTTTCAATTTGTGGGAATACAAATCTGTTTCTTTCCTTCTTTCACAGAGATGGTATGATGTTAAGCAGCATTGCATAAGTTAATTCCTCACTCAGCTGTGCGGCAGTGAGTTGCACAGCTCTGTTCCAGTGATGAGAAAGCTGCGGTTCTTGTGCTTAGTTTGTTAAACATGTTTCACCGCTCTTTAGGAATGTGGTTGGAGGCAGAGGGAGCGCAGAGGGATAGTGGTTCCTTGGTGTAGTCCACCAAGGGCTCTGAGAATAAAAGGCACTATTTAATATTTCATAGATAGCTTGTGGAACAAGCAACATGAAGATACGGTGTGCTTTTGTTGAACTGTGGTACTGGGAAGGTGCGACAGACATGGGATGAATCGTTGTGCCTTTTATGATACTTTCAAAAGAAGAGTTTATCCTGCTTTCTAATAACCCAGTCCTCAGATAAAGATTTTTTTTTGGTACATCTCTGAGGCTGGGTAGTTTCTGGAAAAGATGCATCTTGCAGCTGGAACTGGACTGTAAAATATGTTGTCTGTCATTTCAGCTATGTAGGTCTGCAAGGAATCTAGAGGGACATATAGGCCTCAGGCTTGAAAACGCACGTTTATTTCAGCATTTGAGTGGGCTTGTGAAAATAGGAGCACATACATTAGGAAAAGTAATCTCATGGAAATGCTTGTATAGGTATAAGTGTTTGGGGGTTACCCTAATGGTATGGAAATACGATTTGCGGTATTTTCTAGTTATTTTTATGTTCAACTCAACAACAGTTTGGTTTTCTAAAAGTTTACAATCTTTTGAGGGCTTTTTTTGCAAGTGAAGAAGTAATTTTTGAACGTAAACTTCAAATAAGCAGTTTTGAAGACATTTTAAAGATGAGAATATACAAAAATAAATATTAAATAAAAAAGTCTTGTGAAGACTGTGGTCTTTAATTACGCGTTCTACCTTAAATGGTGTTTTTTAAAGATTGGTTACTGTACTTTCATAGATCATGTGTGCTGAATATCCTTGAGTTACTCTTGAGAGCTTTCATTGATGACAGTTTGGTTTAATTTAGCTACCACTACAAAGAGATTAGGTTGTCAAGAAGATACCGTTGGAGGTTTAGGGATTGCTGAAATCCTTCTGAAATGAAAAGTAATATACACTGTAACTTTCTTTGATAGTTCTTTCATGAAGAAAACGGATGAAAATCAACCACAAGGGAACTTCTTTTTTCTGGACAAAAGAGAGAAAAAAATTCTTCTCATGTTTAGCAGTTAATGAAAAAAAAACCTAAACCAAAACCCCAAACCTAAGAAAAAAATAAAGAGGCTGTGTGGGGAAGGAAGCTGCAGCTACTAACTTAACTCTTTAGTGCTGAAAGGCACTT
Source organism: Charadrius vociferus (assembly GCF_000708025.1). Classification (NCBI taxonomy): domain Eukaryota; kingdom Metazoa; phylum Chordata; class Aves; order Charadriiformes; family Charadriidae; genus Charadrius; species Charadrius vociferus. The sequence goes on from NW_009648332.1 coordinate 4,269,682, forward strand.
TTTTTTTTTTTTCACTATAATAGGCTATCCAAACTTCTGTAAGTGTAAGTAGACTGATCGTTGAAGGCATCCTCCTATCGAAATTATTTTGCTTATTTCTGTCTACACAGATGTGACGACTCAGGTCTTTGCTCAGTTAATTTCTTCTAATTGTTGTTCAGTAGCTGATGCAATGTAGTCGTTGATATAAAGTCAGCCTAAATCACAGAAGCATATTGTTTAAGGAAAAGGTGCTTTTCTGTCTTGTTTAATGGAGCCTATGTTTTGCTAAAGATATTAAAATATTAAGCTTGTACAAATACTTTTGTGTGTCTGCTTTGTAGGTGCATCCAGAAAACAAATCTCAGAAATACTCAGTTTACAAAGTTGAAGTGTAATCTGCGTCTTTGCTGTTATTGCAAATGCAACTGGTTTAATTTTTCTTTTAGATGTAATGTGAGTTTAGAGATTATGAACAATGAGGAATTGGTAGTTTGGGAAATGCTGTTTCCTACAGGAGGGAAAAAAACCACAAGACAGAAGCGCTTTCCAAAGTCTCCAGTGAATTTCTTCTCTGGTAGAGTAAGATCCTTGCCAAAAGTTAAAATTCATCCTCCAAACCCATTTAATGTGTGACTCTCTGCAGAAAGGTAACATCCTTGACCCCAGCCAATGCTGGTGATTTTGATAGGACGTTTGCTGAACAGAGACAGTTAAGATAAACAAATGTAACTGTTTTCATTATTAAATTGACTTAAACTGAACACTGAAATACTCTGTATTAATTTCATTTTCTAGCTCTCCTTTTAACAAACATGGTTCATTTGATTCATCTGTATGTGTAACTCTTCGAGCATGCTTTAATGTGGGAATACACCAGGCAAACCTGTGAAACTTTCTATAATTTTTAGACAGAGATTGTCAGCAGTATATAGTTTTGTCCTATGCAACCATTACTCAAAACATTTTAGAAAGGCTAATGTCATATTTCCAAGCAAAAGCTTTTAATTTTTTTTCGGTTTAGGTACAATAATAGTAAATAATAAGATGAATATGGCTGAATTTTCTCTTTTAGTTTTGCTTTTGCTGCTTATGTTGGTCTGAAGAAATCTGACTCACTGTCAAAGTGCTAAAATCAGCATAATCCTTGATCTCCCATTAGGAGACTTGGATTCAAAGTCATGTCTTGCACCTTGTTTGAGATTAACTAATCCTCCACAAAATAGTTTATTCTATTTTTCCACTTCAAATGACATTTTATTGTGCTGTATATGAATTCAGAATAGTTGCACTTTTCCAATATGCAAACTTTAACAAGAGATAGTTGTAAGTAATTCAACCTTGCAGGTTTGCCTTATACTGCTTGCCTTGGACCATCTTCTGAAGTCACAAATATGAAAACTGAGCTCCTTGTTCATGTAAATAGAATATTTTTTGAATGAAATTGTAAAAAGATACTTGCCAGTTGGAGGGGTACTAAAACTATGACCTTGGAATTTCTGACAATTTTTTATAATCTCTGGTGGTTTTATCTGTCTTGGGCAGTGTTTTAAAAGCTGTTTCATAGAAAATTGTTTACAGCACTTTCTGTCGTCTTTTCCTGAGTAGCTGTGAATCTTCAGTTGTATGTGCTGTTAGCCATCTTGTGCAGTGAGCTGCATTATCTTGTAAACATTTTGCTTTATCCTGTGAATTTCGGCAGATTGGTACCAAACAGCTATAATTCAGTTGGCATAGTTTCAAGCAAACTGAATCATAAATGGCTACAGAGAGTTTTCATTTTATGTAAGAATGTGTGGAATTTGCCCACGTAATCCCCTATAGCCTAACCTCCTCCTGCCATAGTTCTTCTACTCCTTTGTCTCAAATGGGGCTCATATGCCGAGCAAAAGCAACAAAAAAAGGACAGTAGTCCTCATAAGCATTCACAGTAGTATAAAAATGCCAATGGACTAGCCATCTATAGAGGGGTAGCTAGTTCTGTCCTTGAGTTTAACAGTTCTTTTCCTATGATTAATTCTGAGATTATTTTCTTTTGCTCCTTTTCAGCAACTAGCTTAGATCGGGGGCTTATTTATGTTATGCAGGGCAAGAACAGCCAAATACTGGAACACCAGTTTGTACGTAATATTCCTCTAGGTGAGGAATTGCACTTCATATGTGTTTGCAGATCAAAGACAAGCATCGGAATGCAGGTTTACTTAAAAGTACCAGCAGGCAGCATCGAGCTTGAAAAAGTAAACTTGACCCGTCATAGAGTTACATTTCTAGCTTTCTAGCTGACTACTGTTTACTGTAAAACTGAACAGTCTGTAAGTTTCCTAACCTTTAAAATGGCATGGTGTAGTTTAAGCCTATGTTTTCTAGCACAATATTTGATCTTAATCTGTTCAGTCTGAGCAGCGGTATTTGAAGTCTTTGTGGGCTGCAGTTTATATTAAATTGTACGGGGGACTGGAGGAAACATTGTAGAATTCAGTGGCTGGTGCGGTAGCTGTCTCTGATTTAAACCCCTGAACAACACAGGAGATGCTTGAGAAATTCTTTATTGTAACTGGAACATAAAATGAGCCTTCTTCCTACATAAGGCAAATCCCAAATCTCTCTGGAACTGTAATTGACTCAGAATGTGATTAATGTAACTTAATTGTCTTGACTGTACATACATCAGGCACATCACCACCATCTGAGTCCAGGGTGCATTGAATCGCTGTCTAATTTCCAAAGGCACTTTAAAGGATGTCGTCCTCTTTGTCTAGACACTGACACCTTTTAAGATGAGGAATACCATGCTCTGAAGTCCGTGTTGCACCTTGTTTATACCAAAGATCTGATTGCTGCCTACAATACATTAGGCGCATCAGAATGGCATTTTCATTCATCGGCTCCTATCTGAACTGTCACTTGCAGAAAAATTGAAAAGACTGACAAAACCATCTTCCTTTTTAACCTGAAATGAAAAAAATATATTAAAAACATTGTCCATTAATGGACAGCAGCACATGGTGATAAATTGCAAAGCTGCTCTCTGATACAATCTTAAAGAATAAAGCAGAAGTATGGTTGATTCACTTAGTATGTCTTTGTGTAAGCTCAGCCATAAAGTTTGAAACTGAACATCATTTTCCTATAACTGGTGATTTAGCTGAGTGTCCCTCCCTGTTCCAGGTCATTAAGTAGGTGGTGATGTGTTTTTGTTTGGTTTTAATATGTCTGTGCAATAAGAATATAATAGATTTCAATCTTTTACCAGTTTCTTCCTGAAATGGAGTATAAAGACATTGCATCATAAGTACACAATGGTATAGGGATTCAAAGAGGGGACAATACCAGCAGATGAATTCAAACATATACACGTGTATACATTTAAGAGGACATTTAAATTTTGACAGGAAACATTAAAGACATGAAATTCATGGTTACAAGTGAAATGTACCATATGTCCTCCAGCACTTAGACACAAAGAGCACATTAACAGAGTAATTAAAGGGCACCCTGTTGTGGCTAGGTGGTGAAGGACATATGGCGTATCATGACTAACCATGAATTTTGAAGTTCATATTGTTTTCAAACATAACCTTGTTCTTTGTATTTAATATATTGTAATTTCTGATTGTTAGTATATGTTTCAGTTGTGTTGGATGTCTCAGTTTCAGTATAGAGTTCTTCTGAAATTGTCAGCCTGACAAATGCACATTATTTGAGAATCTCCTATTTTAATCCAAAATTACTTAAAACATTGGGGTCACAGAAGACTACCTGTTTGATAAAGGGGCAGCACATGTGTTTGTAGCTATCCTCTGTTTCACGCTTGTACGTCATGATGACTAGTGCAAAAGACAACATGTGACATGGAGACACTTGGAAAACATGTAGATTGTTGCAAACAGATTCTGCAGATTCCACCTCCTCTTGAAAACAGCAACTCTTTTTGCCTCTTTCTCTTTGTCAGTAATAGCAAATATCATGCAGTCAAAATTCAGCTTAGAATTTTTGCTGATGATGTAGAAAGTAAAATAGAATCTACTTTGCGTGACTTCAGGTGAAAGGTATCCAGCTGGAACGTAACAAAAACATTGATTTATCTGTAAACATGCGTTATTCAGGGACCCAGAGTTGTTTAAGACACTTTATTTGTATAGTTGAATTTCTAAACATAGTTATCCTCTTGAAATACAAGTGCCAGTTAGAGTTATAAGATCTGTATATAAACAAGCCTTTTGTCTTTAAGCAAACAGAACTCTGAAAGTTTTTTTTTCTAAGACAGTGAAGCCAAATAGCTGTCTCAGCATCAACTCTTAGTTGAAACCAGACATTTGCCGTGTTTTTTTCACTTGGGTGTGGCTGATCAACATAAAACTTGAGGCTGACCTTGGGGAAACTGCAATGAGGTGATGAGTACCTGATAGATTTAGGTCTACCAAGATTTAAGTCTTAGGGTGCTATTTGCAGCTGAGATCCTTGAAACTCTTAGGTAATGGTGGAGGCGCTGATCCAGTTCAATACCTAAATTTCCACCGGCAGACTCCTAACACCTATGTATTTGATGTTCGTGCATGAAAACAGTGAGCCAGTCATGCCAATGGCACAAGAAATTCTTGTCAGGAGTGAATTTGGCAAATGTCCTTGAACCACTTCCAACCCTATAGTAAAGCACTATTTTTTTCCCTGTTATTCCCTAGTATTTCAGAAATAAAAGCTTTTACTTGAAGTGTAGGAAGTTGAGATTTTTTTTTTTTTTTAATGTGTGGGTTTGTGCGCTTTTTTAATTCTTTTTCCTTCAGCGATCTTTGAAGTCCCAAGAAAGTGCCCCAACCAATCTATGGTGATACTCTCATCTATTTTCAAAGCTGTTCCACTTTGCATCAAATACTTAAACTTCCATAGTATCAGAGACATCAGCTGACCCACAATATTTCTTTTTATCTGGTGAAGATCTCTTGTAAAATATATGTGTTGCAGTGAGTAGAGTCTGAAAACTCACTTCTAGTCATCAAACTGGCGGCAGGGAGTTAGTCATTCTCCCAGGACATGGAAAATACACATTTAGTTTCCTCAGACTGTTTGAATCCAGTGTCTCCTGCTCCCAGTGTGAGTAATCCAACATTGCACTGCTACAGAAAAGTGGGGCATCAGCACCCAAGAATATAGCCTGAACCAAATTTGACTTTCCAAAGTGTCTCTGAGAGACTTTAGAGAGGTTCAGGTAGTTGTACACTCAAGTCATATCATGGAGGTTCAGCTCAGGATGTTAATGCCTAACTCAAGAACTTCGAGTTGTCTAACAGGGTCTAACAGGTGTCTTCAGGGTCCAGAAAAATCAGTGGGCCGGAGAGTTGCTCAGCACTCTGGTGGGCTTCAGATGCTTAAATGGACTGGATTCGAGCTTTGTGGCCCAATTCTTTCCTGCTCCATTTGGACAGAGTTCTCGGCACTCATTGCAGCAGGGAATGAGAGCAACTCACCCAAAAAGATAACCTGCATCTTGAGAGGGGGAAGATTTAGTTGAGAATCCACTTAGGCAAAGAAACTAATAGTGTGTTTGGCACTCCACAGTGATGTTCAGTCCTATACTCCATTGAATAGAAGGTGAGCCATTGTTCTTAAATTTAGTCTCATTTCTTTTTTGACTATTAAAGATGGTGCCACATGCCCAATTCCAGAACATGCCTAACCAGTGCTGCATTAATTGTTCAGAAGCAAAAGAAGATAGAAAGATATCCCATATTTCTCAGATGAGAAACCAATTTTCTCTATGCAATGTACTTCTGCATTTGGTAGCACTGTCAGCTTCATGCTGTGTATCATGGTGGGAATTGAACTAGCAAAAGTTTTCAAACTGTTATGTTGCTGTTCATGCAGTTACCTTTTCTGTTTTTTCTTTTATTTGAGTGGGTGTTAAGCTCACTATCTTAAATAGAAAAAGGTTTAATTTAGCTGTGGGATATTTTTTGTAGAAATTAAACATTTGCCTGGATGTAGAACAATTATAGTCTCTAATATCTGGGTAATGCAATGTAGCCAACTGTAACCTTTAATTAGGTTTGCCTTCAGAACATTGCCAAGTGAGAATCTGAATTCAGACAAGTGTCCAGATCTCCTTCTTGGCATCTTCTTTTAATATCTGTGAGAGCTTATTTTCAGCTTGGTATGCTGTTAGCCCTATACGCTTCATTACTGTTAGTAGAAGTTGTGCAGGAAGGGTTTCATTTCTAAACAGTTGTTTTACAAAACTAACTTTGCTGGAATCAAAATTTGCTCAGTCGCTGACTTCTGTTGGTTTCATCTTCAAGGCTAATAAAAAGAAACGTGCATGTTAACAACAACAAAAGAAGTTATAATTATTTAGCCTTCCAAACAAGGGGAGTCTTTTCTGGGTCTTTATGATGTCTCATTCTTCTTGGATCTTCATATAAAAAATTAAAATGTGAGCTCTTCTGGCCTTTGGAGTCTGTTATTTTTGTCCATCTGTGCAGCATTACACCATGTTTCTATCTGAACAGACCATGTCTTGAAGACAGAAGAACTATCTGGGAATTTCTTCATGAAGTGTTTTAAAAATGGAAGTGACAGGTTTTTCTAAACTTGGACTATTTTTATTTTTTTTTTTTTTAGCAAATATTTCTCCAAGTTTTCAGTGGCTCAAAATTTCCTAGGTTCAGGATTGACTTCTGGTGCGAAGATTCATATCCAGGTTTTTGAGGATATAGAAGACGCTGGCTCAAATACTTTGTTGACTTTATCACAGCAAGGACCTTGAACCAGAGCCTGTTTTATCACATGCAGGAGCACGCATTGCCAGGCTCTTGGCTCTTTTGGGAATGTGTCTCCTGTGGCTCCCTGGAGAGGATTTGTTTACAGAAATACTCGTTTGGTGGGAGCGTGACTTAAGACTCTCTCCATTTTCTAGCCATTGAGTAACAAGCTTCTCTTGTATGTTAATTTCTCTGTGTGTGTGTCCTGTTGTCGTGTCCCCCCCATCCTGTCCTCCCCCTTTATTTTCTGTGAAAAAAAGTTTTGAAATATTTTGGCTCATGCATAGGTGGAATGGGCAGACCAAAGTCAAAGAAACAGTTTCATAATGTGTCATTGAAACAACCGCTTACAATGTTTGTGTTTCTGTCAAATGACGTGCCTATTGCTCCTCAGTGATTCATAGGTCTTTTCTTCAGAAATGAATTTATTTTTTTTCCCCTACTATTGTTATATTGCATTGAACCTTTTTGTGGACAGGAATACATCTTTGATAACAAATATACTTCTGATCCAGGAACTGACTGGGATATAATCTGTTTTGTACCTTCCATCCCAGGCTGTACTTGAACATAAACACTCTGCCATCAGGTGTTGTCTTATTCTCTTGCTCCTGTTTTTTGTCCCTCACCCCTTAATTACTCAAGACTGTACTGAGATTTTTGAAAGCTTTTTGCTGATTTTAATTTTTGTATGGAAAATTAGGAGTAAAATATAGTATTCTACAGCAAACCAGCAGTGATTAATTTGTAAATTATTTGTGCAATTAACAGTCTAAACACATAAAAATGGAAAAACTGACATTAACTTCAGGGAAAATGCTATGTGAAAAAAAACCCTCCCTGTTGGGTGTTCAAGGCAGTGGTCAAGGTTATGCTAGTTGTGTATTTTGCTGATCCAAGGGTCTAGCCAGGCAGAAGTAAAGTATAAGGATGTCTTCAGGATGCCCCTTTGGTTTAATGAAGAAATATGCTGATGCTCCACAATGTTTCATCTTTGGGATTTAATCAAGGATGTGAAATCTGAAAAACAAATAATGTTTTGTTTACGAAAGTTTTTTTTAGAAGCTAAGTTTTTGCTTTAAAAAGCCCATTGTTTTTTCTTTCTCCTTTCATTTTTGTTGAAAATGGTTGTGGGGGTAAATCGAAATCTTATGGGAAAAATAATCATGCTGAAATAACAAAAAAAGCCTACTTTTCTCTATCTGGTACTGATGGCTATTAATAAGTATGGCAAATTTCAGCACTACTGAATTCTGATGCTGACTTTACCGTTTTCCTGATCTCCATTTAAGGAAGTATAAAAGACTATTTTCATTTAGTAATGAGATGTGATTGAAAAAGTAGCCTTGTTAGATTATTATCAGTGGAAGATACCAAAAAAATTAATGGAATCTTTCATTTCATTTCTTTCTATGCAGTTATTCAATTGCAGTATTCAACCTACTTGCAAATGCAAGGAAATGTATGTCAGAAGATTCAAACCTTTCACACACAAGTTCATTTTCTCCCCACTGCTGTTCCATTTAAATCAGTATCTGAAAGTTACTTTTAAGTCCTTTGTATCCTTTGGAGTATTTATGTAAGCTGTCAGGGAACCACCAACATTAGAGAAGCAAAATAACTCCTGCTTTGAACAGAATCCTAAAAATCCAACAGAAACTTCACAATTGCTGTTAAGTATTCAAATACAATTGTTTAATGAAGATGTTAGCAAGCAATTTTTTTTTGAAGCAGCATGTCAGTTTGACATCACTCTTCTCAAGGCAGCTGTTTTTCAAAAAAAGGGAAAAAAAAGGCATTGGAAATTAAAGTCTATTTGGCAATTTACAGGTCAGTGGGAATTGAGGACACACTGGCCCAAATTTTGCAGCTCAGCTGCCCGGACTCTTTCTTAGTGATATATTTTGTTAAAAGAAAGGACCTGTTCCCAAATATCATACTGAAACTGCATCGGGAGTACTGCGAAAGCTATCAAGTCTCATCTCCTGGCAAGTATCGAACATATTTGCCTTCACATATGGGTCCTTTTTATTTTGTGGCTAGGGTTCAGGGAGTTCCCCGTGTGAGGCGAGATACCTGGACACAGCTACAATTTTACTTTAGGCTTCTGATTTTTTTTTTTGCTTACATGTTTTTTTGAAAGTCCAAGTGGGAGAAGTGGCAGTGCACAAATAGTCTTAACTGTCCTGTAGAACAGAGTTATGGTCCTGCTACTAGTTGTGATGTGTATTTCAAATGTTTATGTTTCTTTAACTTTTATAGATATCAAAATATGAAACGTTGTTGACAGAATATAGGTGGGCATATATTCCATTTTGGAGGGGATATAGGAATATCTGCTAGGTTCATACTAATACAGAATAGTTTACCCAAATCTGTGTATGCCCACGTTCGTGTTTGCTATTTAAGGTGCTAATTCCATATCCAGCTTCTCCCTATCTGAGGATTTGTGATTTAGATATCAAATCCCACCCTTTTAAAAGTGGTGCTGTATGGTAAGAGCCCATCATAAAAACATTGGTACTATTGTAGTGGCATGTGGGGCATTAGGAATGAGACTAATGTTTTCTCGCTTCTTTCCCTCCGATCCTGAGATCCTGCAACTCCATCATCTATCTCAGATATCTTATCCCAGCAGATGAAGCTCAAACTCAGAATATGCTATCAATAGGACTCTGATGATGCTTGCATATGTACAAAGAAAGGACGTGGAAATTGCTTCTATTGAGTATTAAAGACATAGACAGCATTTGAGAAAGCTATGACTGAATCCAGGCAGTGTTCAACCTTAATTCTAACCTAACATTGATTTTTTTTCCCTTCCAAGTCAGAGTTTACGCAGCTCTAAATATTAATTTCATTGCATGTATTTAGGAAGCAAGTCAGACACTGTGAGTGAGCAGTGATGGTAAAATAGTTGAATAACAGTGATAAACTAGTTTTTTTTAAAAACATCTATTTATAGAGTACTTTATTCTCTAGGGATTAGAGGGAGAGAAGCTGGGATTTTTTTCTGCTCCTTGATGCGTGTTAGTGAAGCATGTTTGCTAACACAGTTTGACATGCAATATATTTCAGTGTTTGTGGTACCTTATGGTATGGTACTCCTGGTATGGTACCTTATGGCATTTTATTTAATGTTTGTGAAGTTTTCTGATTGCTTCCCAGATAATTTATTTTTATTGGCAGCTAGCTTTGTGCACTTGTATGGAAATGAAGCTGAAGCAGGATGGCTTTTTACATCTATAGAATTTCCAAAGTGTTTAAAAATAGTCATACATTGTTCAGTTGCTCTTTGCTAACAAGCATGCCTTTAATCAGTTGAAAAGTTGGAAAATTCTCATCTAGAAGGGTTATGTGCTGTGTAACTAAGATAAAACCTGTAAGATACCATAGAAATTTTCTTAACTAGAAATTTTGAGAAACTAATGTTCCTGTAGTCATTTTCAGTCCATCTGCATGGTTCCAAAATAATACTTTTTTCTATTTAAGCCATGAAGAGTGGATTCAGCAAAATACATATACGTTATTTCTTGCTGTGCATTGATAAAATGTTTCTTAGTTATCTTTCTGCATTTTGTTTATATGCTTCAGTTTGTTTTAGTGTACACTTCACTCCTATAGTTCCTATTTGCTGCCAAGTATAATTGCAAATCCCAGAGCCATCAGCAGCTCTGGCTTTATAGAACCTTATTTAAATCATGGTTAAAATCAAATATGAAGCAACGATGATATTTTATTTTTTCTATAGTGTTATGTCTTATTTGATGATAAAATAGAGATGACTTCTCAAATAAAGACAATATGTAAGGTCCTTTCCCATATATGAAATACACCACAGTTATCCCTATTTTAATTAAATACAGCATTGCAAGCAGGATTATTAAGATTTTCCTTTAACTGAAAACATACTATAAAGTTGTAAAGCATAGTACAGGCTTTTTCTTCAGCAGATGTTTTGCTGTTTCATCCCTGATTTTAATTAAAAAGCATGTGCAGAGCTATTGTATTTTATATGGTCTCATCATGCATGTGGGTTACTTTTTACAGTCCTTTGCCCCCGAGGAGCAGATAGTTTGAAAAGTAAACCTTAGTGCAACAAAATCCAACATGTCACTGCTTTGATTGTTTAGAACCCTGCCCTTGTTTCTCGTGGTGTGCTCCCTAGTGCTGCACCCAGCCGACTTTTAATTTGCTCAAAGGGAGTAATTTTGCTTGTCTTGGGAAACCATATCAGAAACCATATTAAACTAGCTTAGCTCTGTACTAAAATATTGCTTCCTTTTTTAAAAAAAAAAATTATTACCCCTGTGTTTCTTTTGCTACAAAGCAAAAGATTCTTTAGTAATTGTCAGCGTTACTTGTTATATTCCAAGTTATCAGTAAGATTCATAGTGAGTTTCGAGAGATAGAAGAGGATAAATATAGGTGAACAGACAGGAAAGGCAAAAAAGGGAAGCTAAAATTAGTAATCCCAAAAGTAACAAAATGTGTTTCTTGGAGACAATGGGTTAAATTTTGGCACACACAAGAGATATCTTATATGTTTCCCTTATTCCAAATAGACTTTAAATGCCAAAATAATCTCCTCTTCTATCCTTACAAATTGATTCCAATTTGTTAGTCAAAGATTGTAATGAAATGACTCAAACCATAGACTTGTTCCACTAAGCAGTTTGCTACAGTGTTTTTTTTATTAATTATATTCATACTGCAAGAACTGTCAGAATGTTAAAATTCCTAAGGATAGTTTGCCAACATCTATCACTGGATTAGAAACAGCTCTGCAAAACCTTCAGCAAAGCAGATAATATTCCATCATAAAATCAATAAAACTAAGCATTGTCAGCATAGTGCTGACAGTTCCAGCTAAAACAATTTATAATTTTTAAAGAAGATATACTGTAAATAGAAGATAAGAGGCTTTTTTTTCTCTTGGTCCATTTTGAAAGATACAGCCAGTAAACAGAACCCAGATGTAAACGTTTTGCTGCTGGTTTGTGTATGTCAGCGCTGCTTGGCCTCTCTCTCTTTACCCAAATATTCCCTGCCACAATTTTCTGAGTTGCATGGATAGAGCTTATCTTTTGCAAACGGGGAAGCATGCTATACTGATCACCTTGCTAATTACATTGGCTGTACACGAGAAAGAGCCCAAGGCCCTATTTCCTCTCCTCCTTCACTGGAATAACTGCTTCTAGGAAGACTGAGAAATACCAGGGGAATAAAACAATATCTGCACTCATAAGAATGCAGAAAGTGCTGCTTTCATAGGCGCTAAGAATATCATGTACCACTGTGGTCATCTGGTATCGCTTCTCACAGAGAACAAATTTTAGAGTAATACCCTCATAAATTCTGCAGTGAGGCCAAAATGTTGGTCTGTGTTATAGTGTATCTCCAGGAAAGACTTCTAGTCTTGATTTACAGATGTCAGGTAATAGAGATTCAGTTACTCCATCTTTTAAGATTTTTTTTTTCTTTCGGTGGTCTTCATGTTTGAAAGTGCACAACCTGTTCTCAGTTTGAATTACTTTAATTTCAGCTTTCAGGCTTGGGCCTTTGCTAGCCTTTATTCAGTTGAGTTATGAATGTTGCAGCCTTCTAAATGTGATAATATAATTCCCAGCCACCTTTTTGGTAAACTAGACAGACTGATTTTTTTTGTGGGTGTGTCTAACAGCAGCTGCTGCAGGCCATGTAGAGCCACGTGTGTACCTGGGCGAGCTAACTTGGGTACTATTGGTAAATGACCACTCGGGGAGTCAGTGTGAGCTCCTGGGCACTCCCATAAAGCTGGATGGCTTCTTGGGCTTCCGCTGCTGCCTGAGCATGACCATGCTGACTGGAAAAGGGGAAACATAAGCCCTGCTTTCAAAAACTAAAAAAAAGAAAGACCCAGGGAACTACAAGCCAGTCAGTCTCAACTCTGTGCCCAGCAAGATCATGGACCAGATCCTCCTGGAAACTCTGCTAAGGCACATGGAAGAAGATGAGATGATTGGTAGCAGTCAGCATGGCTTCAGCAAGGGCAAGTCATGCCTTACAAATTTGGTGGCCTTCTATGAGGGCATTACAGCAGTAGAGGACAAGGGAAGAACAACTGATGCCATCTACCCGGACTTGTGCAAAGTATGTGACACTGTCCCGCACAATATCCTGGTCTCTAAATTGGAGAGACATGGATTTGACAGAAGGACCACTCAGTGGATAAAGAACTGGCTGGACAATAGCACTCAAAGAGTTGTGGTTAACAACTTGATGTCCAAGTGAAGACCAGTTACAAGTGGTGTTCCTCAGGCGGTCGGTACTGGGACCTGTGCTGTTCAATATCTTTGTTGGTGACACGGACAGCAAGATCGAGTGCACGCTCAGCAAGTTTGCCAATGATACCAAGCTGTGCAGCGAGGTAGACGTGCTGGAGGGGAGGGATGCCTTCCAGAGGGACCTGGACAGGCTGGAGAGGTGGGGCCTGTGCCAAACTCATGAAGTTCAACAAGGCCAAGTGCAAGGTCCTACACCTGGGTTGGGGCAATCCCAAGCACAAATACAGGCTGGGCGGAGAACGGATTGAGAGCAGCCCTGTGGAGAAGGACCTGGGGGTGCTGATTGATGAGAAGCTCAACATGAGCCAGCAATATGCGATTGCAGCCCAGGCGGCCAACCGTATCCTGGGCTGCATCAGAATTGTGACCAGCAGATCAAGGGAGGTGATTCTTCCCCTCTCCTCCGCTCTCATGAGACCCCACCTGGAGTACTGCATCCAGCTTTGGAGCCCCCAACATAGGAAAGACAGGGACCTGTTGGAGCAGGTCCAGAGGAGGGCCACAAAGATGATCTGAGGGCTGGAGCACCTCTCCTATGAGGACAGGCTGAGAGAGTTGGGGTTGCTCAGCCTGGAGAAGAGAAAGCTCCAGGGAGACCTTCTTCTAGTGGCCTTTCAGTACCTAAAGGGGGCCTACAGGAAGGCTGGGGAGGACCTTTTCACAAGGGCATGTACTGATAGGACAAGGGGCAATGGCTTCAAACTGGAAGAGGGTAGATTTAGAATAGGTATTAGGAAGAAATGTTTCGCTCTGAAGGTGGTGAGGCACTGGAACAGGTTTCCCAGAGAAGTTGTGGATGCTCCATCCCTGGAGGTGTTCAAGGCCAGGCTGGATGGGGCTTTGAGCAACCTAGTCCAGTGGGAGGTGTCCCTGCCTATGGTGGCAAGGTTCCTTCCAACCTAAACCATTTTAAGATTCTATGCTATTTACCAACATGCAAAGTTAAAGCCAGTTTCTGCACTTTCCAGTATCAGCAATGACTGTACTGTAGATGTGCCCTTTCAGTGAGAGACATATGAAATATGATTCTCTTCTGACCTTTGTAATTCTTTCAACTTTTTTTTTTTAAAAGGTGGCTATCAAAACTTTATTCTGCTTGGTGGTGGAGACTTGAACTCATTATGTGTATGTGATCTGTATTCTTTTTTGCCATTCCGTGTTTGTCCATTGAAGAGCTTCTTACCACAGTTCTTTCATCTGCTCAGTGTGTCCGTATTCTAGAATAAAATAACTGCGGTGTGATTTACTGTTTCTTCTTAGGTCTAGGACATTGCATTTAATATTAAAAGCTACAGTTATGTCCTGCAGGACTGGCATTTGCCAAATCCAGAGACAGAGTTTTGAGCTAGATGGACCACTGACCCAGTCCAATATGACATATTAAAATATGTGTACAAGTGATTTCTCTACATCATTATTCTCAAAGTTTGGCGTCTTCTGCAGATGGTACCAGGCATATTACCATGGGGTTTTTTTCTAGTTTATTGGTGAAGCTGCCAAAGAAGAGTAAATTTCCATGGGGCCCACACTAGAAATATTTCATGGAATGATTCTTCATGTACAGAAACTTTTCTGGCTCCATCAATGTAGTCAATTTAATTAAAGAAAATGGAGATTCATGACATTTGTATAGTGCTATTTTCATTCCAAATGTTGTGTGAGAGGAAGCCAAATGCTTTGTGAAACCTGAAGAGCAATATGTTGATAGAGTCCCTGTCTTTGCCCCATGAAGGATAGATCCTCAAACCAAGATATATCTAGCTAGCTACAGAAATGAAAACAGTACAGTTGCTTCCATGTGTTGCTGTCCCTCATCTCTAGCCTTTCTGAAAGTGGGATTTATTCCATTCAAGGTCAGTACTTTGATAAGGCACAGTGTTTCCAGGACCCAAGTTAGGATCTCTGTAGCCTTATTGTTGCCTCAGGGATCTCTTAGATGGTACAACTTTGTTTTGTGTAGGTGCCTTGTTATATTTATGAAACTGTAATCTTATTTCTTTGAAATTGCCTGTGCTCTGAAAACCATGTTGTTCACTAGTAATTATCATATTGTTTTTTTCCTTTCTGATTTTTGCATATCTCCTGTATGTTTATCTGTGGACTGTACATGAGAAGTAAAGATCAGTTGTCTGAATCTTTTTGCACTTCAACTCTTTTCATAATACTTTTACTGATATTGTTATTCGTATCCTCAGAACCTATTCCTGCTCATTATTAGTGACTAAACAACAATTTGGATGAATGTTTGGTCTGTCATAATGCAGCAGCTCTTACACAAACGTATACCTACTTAGTGTTGTCTGTTTTCTGTAATTCATGCCATTGGGTATTTGGCCCATCTGGAAGACTAAATATTTGCAAATGTGTTACACCTTGAAGATTCATCCAGATTCTAGAAATAAGTGTGATGAGTCACTCAATGAGAAATCCATACTCTTGTTTGGATTTTGACTCTAACTGTGTGCAGTTGTAATAATTTTCTTCTGCAACTTAAAGGCTTATTTTTCAAAGCATCTTTGAACAAACAGTTGGGAGCAATGATTTGCCAAACTGTAATTAAAAGGAAATAGACTCATTCTGAGAAGTGTAAACAATGTGCTAAAGATAATAAAAATAGGGTCCTTAAACTGATCAGTCTTGAACCCAGAACAGGACTTGAGTTTGCAAAGAATTTAATTGCTGGGGTGAGACCCAGCATCTCACAGGACTATGCGTTTAGTGTCCTGCAGTAACACGTGCAGTTTCTATGGGTTTGCCAGCAAATTCATAATTTTTTTGTCCTCAGCTGTATCAGCTCCCTGTTGCTCGTTAACATACTTTGCCAGGAAATTCATGGCATTTTTAGGTCTCAGCTGTGTATTAATCAACTCCCTGTTGCTTGTTAACATACCTTTTTTTTTTCCTATCTGTGATCACAATTTTTTGCTTTACAAGTAAAATTTGAAAGTAAAATCTTGGCCTACCCAAAACTAATGTCAAAATATCGTTTTTCTTAAAAGCAAAGCAATAACTGAAGCTGTGGATTTCTTACAACACTGTTCTCACAACAACTTTGCAGAAGCAGTTATCTTGAATCTGAGAACCGTGGGTCCATATTTTCATACTGAACCCTCATCTCATGTTATCCAGTGGTTTTCTCCAATCTTAATTCTTTGATAACAGCGTCTAGTTGTTTAGTTTATTTTCATTCATCTAAGAAACCCCATCAAATACAAGAAGTGGAAGCAGGGACACGTGTCCCTGGGAGGGATACAAAGATACTCTTCAAGCATGCAGAAATGGGGTTAGGAAAGCCATGGTCCATCTAGGGCTGAATCTGGGGAGGGACATAAAGGGTAGCAAGAAAGACTACTATAGATATAGCAGCAGTGGAAAGAAGACTAGGGAAAATATGGGCTTGCTGTTGAATGGAGTGGAGGACCTGATGATAAAGACATAGAAAAGGCCAAGGAACTCAATTAAACACTTTTTCTTAGTGTTTAATGTTAAGACCAGCGAGATTTAAACCCCACTAGACACATTCCTGAACAACCTGCACTAGCTGACCCTGATCTGAGGAGGGGGTTGGACTAGGTGATCTCCAGAGGTCCTTTCCAACCTCAACCATTCCATGTTTCTTTAAAATCTAGAGAAAAAAAAGAATGAGAAGCAGAAGATTTGCTCAGATAGACTAACAGCTTGCTGTTTAACTTAAAATATGTACAGTCATTTTTCTCTGAATCACTTTTATAACTATTTTGATATATTTTGTCATGTATTATCATTTTGAAATATTGGCTCATTCAGAGACAATTTTTTTTTGTTTAAAAAATGTGTCTTTTTGTTATATTTCCAGGATGTGTAATGAAAACATGAGAGAGAAAATTTGCCTATGTAGTTTCTAAATATCTTTTATATTTCCTTGCACTATGAAAGAAATCTAATAGTCTTATAAAGAAATATCTATCAATAAGTTATTTTTTCCGAGTAAAACTATCAGACACCTGTAAAGTGTTTCTCTCATAATTTATCTCCATGTTTAATTTTTTATTTTATTTTATACATCTGTTAAACATGAATGATGGGCTTTACAGGATTATTTTAATTCAAATGCACTACTGTAGAAATATTAAAGATTGAAACGGTTTTCTAGGCATGCTTTTGGCATAAAGTTTATAGGGCTTTGTAATAGGATAGAAGTTTCTGTGGGTTATTTAGGAAACTTTTCTACACTTTTGACTGGAAATGTCACTTTTGTGGTCAATTGCTGGATAGGCGCAAGTGCAGTTTCACACTGGGTTTCTCTGTAGGCCAAACCTGCTTATGAGAGGTTCTTCTAGCTGTTCCCTGTCTTCCTGCCGGTATGTTTCCTCTCTTCTCTATTTCAGCACTGTTTTTGAGATCAGGTTATAAACTGACAACTGAGCTGGTTTAAGGGGTATTTTGAAGTCTTTTTTTTTTAAAAAAAAGAAGACCCACTAAATCACTTTACTGCTTAGTTTAGAGTCCAGTCCTACAAACAGATGGAGGAAGGATGTAGTTGGAAAACCTTAATTTGATCGTGTACCCTGGTAACTTAAGTCATGGATCATATTTTTACATTAATATTTTTGTTCTGTAAACTGTATGACTCCATGTGCCTGTGAGAGTGTGCATAGATCTCTTGGCAATCTCATCTGAAAAAGAAAAAATGTATTCCAGTTATTAATTTTTATCGATGTGTAGAAATCCATAATCCAAGCTCAAGTCTTGTTAGCTACGTTGCATTGCAGCAACCATGGAAAGTGCTAGGTGATGGTCAAGCTTCATTAAAGTGAAGCAGTTTAGCACCCTGTGTAATGGCACCCTTCACTCAATAAGTGGCTCTTTTTCCATTTATTTTTATATTCTTCTTTCTGTCTGTGAGTTGGTAGTAAAACTACTTGAATTTCCTTCTGTAACACAATTCTTTTTGCTTCAGTAAAATTGGGATTTTTTCTCAAATTCAGGAAGGTACTTGGATTAAATGTTCTCACTTGCTGACTCAGAAACATGAAATGAAAACTATACTCTCTCTTTTGTATCTACTCAAGATAAAATTTTGTTTTTCTACATCATCCCATTTCGGTGGAAGATACCACTACTTTTCCTTTCGACATTTCTGATTTGGAATTTATGTGATTTTTTTATCTTCATCAGGATTTTTGTTTTATCTTTGTTCTAAAAAAGAACAGAAATATAAGTCAAGATATTAACCTTTTAGTTAATAATTATATTCTTACAGAATTATTACTGACTGTATAATCGATGCAGTGTCAAAAACTGACAAGAAATCTGATTTGACTAACAAAGAGTTCCCCTTGTACTCCCCTTGTACAGCTTGCTGTCTCCTGAAGGAGAAAAGCCATTCAGAGTGTTCCTTCTCTTTTTTATAACTTATTAATCTATTTATAAATTCTGAATGCCATTGCTTGGAGGCCAGCTTTAGGATTTGGTGGATTTGGTTTACAAACCTTGATGCTTCAAGCTTTGCAATACTTTGGTGGGGGGGAAAATGCATGTTTGTTAAAATTGATGATAAACAGTATTTACTCATCACGGTGTTACAGAAATCACAGTTTTCCAAATTCTTTTGCTTCTCTTGCTATGAAGCACTGTGGTACCATATGTGTCTGTGTTACACAAGACTGTACCATGGAAGAAAACCTTGGAGAGGGAAGTATCGAAGTAGTAGGAGGACTTGCTTTCTGCCTTACACCGTCTTGTATTTTGTTCTGTTACAGGAATGAATTGCTTTCTGCAGCCTTGGTGTGAAGATATTTGTGAAAGTATTGCCTTATGCTGAGTTTGATTATGTTGCTTCAGGCCTTCAGAAATGTATAAAATAAAAAATATCACACCTTTGTTATATGCATATCCTAACCCCGTAGAACTATTTTCTCCTCTAGGTTGAACACAACTGTGAGGTCCACAATCTCTGTTTCTAGGAAAACACTGACAAAAGAAAGATGGGCAACGGCATCTGACATTATTACTGGTTATTGTTATTCACACCTGCAAGTCTTCTGAGGTTGTGAAGGTGACCTAGATAGGACTGTTGTAGCTTTTTTAGCATATTAATGTGGAGTATTACTATCTGTATTCTTTTTCCGGGTCACTGTGTAAGCCATTCCAAATACCTTCAGAATGTCTGGATTTGCGTACTAATTAGTCCAAATCAAATATTCATCACATCCACGTTGATAGGATTGGTTGAAGATCTGATTAACCTTCAACTGGCTCAGTGACTAAACACAGGTTCTTGTCTAGCTGATGGGATAATTTCCCTGCTGTACGTATTTCTTGTTCCTTCAACATAAAATTATTCCAAAGAGATGCCCAGTCTGAGCCTTCTTTGACCTTTGTTAGGCGCAATATAAAAATTTACAGTAAAGCAAAACTATAATTTTTAATAGAAAAAAGAATAAGCTATGTTATTAAACAAAAGGAAGACTTATTTTCTTTTGAAGGAAAAGATGAAGTTACGAAAATGCTAAAGGTTTTTTCATCTCTTGTTCTTAAAAACCAATTGCTATGGTTTACTAAGATTCATCTTTGAAGGTTATGATCGTGCTATAATAGAAAGAAGTCCACATAGAAGTAAAAGGGAGTTTGCGCATGGTGTGTGGGGAGAGCAGGTTGTTTCCATTAAGCATACTGGGGCCCATTGCAGGGGCAATCTCTGCACTACAGTTGGACCTTTCAGTAAGCTCTATGACCATGGTTATTGGAGTGTTCTGTTCAAATATTCCAAACTGGAAAAATACTCAGAGTAAAGATGAGTGTAAGTTCTCTTATATGTTCCTTAGCAGACAAATATGAGTTCTATAAAGCTTAACAAAACCCAAGCAACAATGCACAATTGGTTCAATAAAATCATTACAAATATTGTAGTAGTATAGCGGCAACATGCACTTATCAAGAAAATGTTCCTAAAACAGTAAGCTGCTTTCAATAAACGAGTCTTTAATATCTCTAAGCATTAGAATATTTAATTTCAATTTTGGTGTTGTGATGAGGAAAGTAAATTAACTTGTGAAATTAATCATTTTATTTTTAATGAAAAAATACAAATACAGAAGCAATTCTCTATCTATAATATGACTTGAGGGGATGATGATTTATATTAAAAATAATATTCTGCTGGAATTTCTGCTACTATTTGAGATAATTTAATTTGTGTCATTTGCATATGAAAATATGCATTGAACTAGCAGCAAAATAACCTTTACACAATTCTATAATAGCATAAAATACAGTACATTACACTTTCAGTTATTAAGAATAAAAATACTCCATCTAATTTTCTAAAGAAAATGCTTCATGTAGTTTAAAAAAAAGAAGTTAAAATGCACTAGAAGAACTTGTATCAGATCTTTGCAATTTGTCTTGCTTTGTTATCAGCCAGAGATCTGAATTAGCTAAATGTATTTTCAGGTATTTTGTTCTGTAGCTTTTTCTTTTTAATTAGCTTCCTGAGGCAGAGATGCATCCTGTATTTCGCATGCTTTCTAGTAAGGTCATCTTCACAATAGCTCATATAGTCTACTAGAGATGGACATGATAGAATGGCTTGAACCTGTGTTGTACTCCTATTACATGTTATTATACTTCTATTGAATAGACATTTTCTCTAACAACAGTTCCCCACTGTCATATGAATATCTTGCTAATAAATCAACAGTCAGCATTCTTCATTAATGCTTTGTCCAGTATTATCATTGAGGACTCTCATTGATAGCTGATTAGTGCCATTAACTGCAGAAAGGGTGGGGTCCGTCTCTTTGTCATCTTGATTTTGTCTTGACTAGTGGTACATCCCTGGTGGTAAATGCATTCAGAGTACAAGATTTCCCCTGGAGAGGGCCAAGATGAGATTATCAAAAATATGCTGCTGAAAATACTGAGGAATGTCCTTTCCTGCCTGATCCTTATATGATTTGGGCATGTTGTATAGATTGCTAAATAACTGCTAAAAGTTGTTCTAAAGCTTCTCTCAAATTCACCCTTACTTAAATGTGCTATAAAACATGTAGGGTTTTTAAATTTTTTTCAGTCTGCCCTTTCATCTCTGGTGGGTTAAGCAAATGATCCGGGGTCACCTGAAGTGCACACTGGTATTCTTGCCAAAGTGCCCTTTTTCCTCTTAATTTAAAAAATATTCCTAAAAAGAGTATTTTTGCATTCTGATAGTCAGCTTTCTCTAATCATTCCAAAATTCTATTTCTTCTTTTCTCTAGTCACTACCCTGATAACAAAACCCAGGCCTGCCATGTTGACTCAGATCACACACTGGCTGGATCTTCCCCTCTCATCTTCAGAAAGCTGCCGTAGGTTTCTGACTCCCCTCAGCAGTCTGTCATGCAGTCCTTCCCCATCATGTTTATTAAAAACACCCACTTTGCAAAAAGTTGGCACTCTCCTCCTGTGTTTACAGAAATTTTCCCTAAGCATTTGGCCTACGTTTTAATTGGCTTCTGGAAGGTTGTTTTTTTAATGTATCTTTCTGAGGTACTATAGCAGCATCTCTTCCTTAGTGACAGCAGTGAAATTTTGGTGGAGGCCAAGAAGCAGCAGTGTGAGACGAGGAATTACTTCCTGCTCCTCTGGCTCTTTGAGCGTGACTGTCTCCGGAGATGTAGCCCAAAGCAGCAGAGGAAAACTTCCTCCTTATTTAACCTCACTGTCCTTTTTCTGTGAGGGCTGGCACATAGCACAAATCTGTGCTGAACCCATGGGGTGAGATTTGGCTGCCATCACTGACTTCCTGAAATTGATGCTAGTTCCCGTGGGAGGCCCTTGAATTGTTGTGTCCCCGCCCTTGCAGTAACATTTTTTATTCTATTTAAAACAGACGAAAAAGAATAGTTATCCTTTCCTTATAAGTTCTCTTTTTCTCCTCTGTGCACTCTATAATCTTGAAATGGCTCCATTCCTTCTTTTGAAACTTCTCTAGGTTCACTTGCAAGATGCGATATATGTGACCTCCTCCTCTGACAGTGCCAAGCATCAGGTCTTCTCAGAGTCTTTATTGCCTTGTAAGGCTGCTCGGCTCTATGCTTAGAAATAGAGCTTTGGGCATAATTTTATCCCCATTTCTTACTTTTAAAATGCTTATATTTTCTTTTTAGATACTTATATCTTTTGGAAATTAAATCTTGATACATTTCAAAACTAGTTGCTTTAAGACAACCTTAGCACTTTATTCTGAATAAGTCAAAACAAAGGGTATCTTCTGTGCGTATTCTTCCTTATCTTTTTTTGTTTGTTTGTTTTTTCCCTTCTGGATGAAATATGTTTTGAATAGTTTAAGTCATTCCAAAGTTGCATTTTTACATAAGCACACTTACAGTCCAACTGTAAATAAAAATTGTACAGTTCTAGTTGGAGTACCTCATAATTGTTAATAAAGGCAGGAAGTGCAATCTGCTTTGTGTTCTCCCTGTTCTGTAAATTCTTCTACACATTAGAATGAAGAGTAACATTTGAGAAGGAAGCAACATAAACCCAAGTGTTTTTAAAAAAGAATAATCTTGAAAGACTGAACAGACGCATATGCAGATCAAATAAAACGAGAAGGAAAAGTACTACTTATTTTTCCTCCCACAGCCAAGATAAATGCAAGAGGAGATATGCTAGCTCTATTCTGATGTTGATTTTATCTTACAGGAGGGTTTATTTTTATGGCACAGGCAGTTTACCTCTGCAAAGAGAAATGGATCAAGAAGCCTTCTCCTTTCTCAGCTTTTGACAAACAAGAAATCAAATCAAAAGATCTATTAAAAGACTAATTAACTTGATTTTCCTGTACTTTCTCAGAATAGGCACAGATATACACACCAAAAATGCATTCTTTTGTTCAAAAATCATAAAAAATGGATGTTAGTCTTTTAAAAATAAAAATTCAAATGCCATCTTCTGTATTTACTTTATAGACGGTACTAGACTTCCAGTACATGAGTAATACAGCTCTGTGTGGGATCTATGCTGTCCACCATTGCAGCTAGCAAAGCAAACCTTACTTTATAAAGTACTTTCTACAGCAACAAAATGTCTTTAATGGGTCAGCAAACCCAGAGTAACTGTGATTCCCCCTCAAGAGTGACTTGTATCAATTTTACAGATTAATCATGAGCGATGTAGAAAAAAAATCCCCTTGAAAACGCCTAGAAGAGACAAAAACCTCTTCTCACCTTTATCAGGTATGCCTCTAGTAAAACCCAAACTCGGTTGAAGGGTTCAGGTTAGAAGTCTGATGTCTGCCAGGAAGAATGGGTAGTTTTACAGCCAGTCGCAAAGTTGCTGCCTCTTGAGAAAACTCTTAGGACCCACCTGCCCCTTGTGTCGGCATCTCCTCATGATTTTAGACAGGATCTAGACAGAAGACTTTGCTTACACCCTAGGCAGGTGGCCTTTGGAGGGCCCCGTGTTGTCCTTGAGCCTCCTTTCAAGAGACCTTGGAAATGAAATTATTTGTTTTTCTCTGAGTTGTCCCCACCTTGATGTTCGTTGCCTTATAGGCCAGTACTGCAATTTCGTAGATTTATTGGTCTGAGTGTATAAAGCTCCGCGTGTGTGTGTGTGATTGCCAAATCCAGCACCCGAGAGTTCTCTTTTTTTTATAACAAAGGCTTACCTGTTCTTTCTTCTTCATGCCTCAGGTATAACATTTCCTTCTCATCTAAGTCTTATGGATTTCTGTAAGATATGTGTTTTGTTTTAATACTTATTGTGACTCTCTTTTGTGCATTGATCTTTATACCTTTACATGTATGGTTTGGAATTATTGTGACTAGCAGATTTCCTGAGGACAAAAACTGAAATCCAGGTTTATGTACCAGAACCATAGTCTTGGCCTCCAGAGTGTAAGCACACGCAAATCTTTTATCTGAACTGCAACAGGGCCCAGAGATCTCACTGTAAGAGTAACTCAAATTTTGTAAGATCCTGTGCACTCAGATGTGGGAAAGCGGACCCTTTTAGATAAATGTACAAAAAAGCAACATGTAGCTGCTTGAGAGAGAATGTTAGCAGACCAACGCTTTTTGTTACTCTTGTTTCCTTCAAGAATGGCATCAGGCAGAGCGATTCAACGAGGTTGCCAATAGTTCTGGAATAATTTCCATCTGTGGCACTTCTTTGGTGCCCAGATGCTGATAGCCAGAGCAGCGTGGTTGTGAATACTGTGAATGAGGAATGTTCGCTGTGTTTTTAGTGACAGTGGAGCTGTTTGAGAAGAGATGACAAAACATAACTGGCGTATACTGAAAGACTCGAATCAGACAGATACTTTCAATGTCACATATCTGGCATTTACTGGAATACCTATTCTAATGGATGTCACTCACCATCTAGCGCATGTGTCACTGCACGACTCTTTATGCCAGTTCTGTTCCAAAAGCTGTTGCCTGCTGCTCTATTCTGGGTGATGGTAAGAAAGAACATTTTAATGCTGCTGAAAAGGGACATACAATTATTTTTTGCTATAAGATAGTATTTATTTCTGTAGAAATTCCAGCTATATTAAATCTTAAACTCCTGATGGCAGACCGAACCTGTTGCTTGTTTACTACCCAAATACACATTATGTAGGCACTTCATGCCCCTTGAGGAATGGAGCGTCAAGCTATCCTTTATTTTCCCAGGACCACTGGGGGGGATGAGCAGGCCAGGTGAAGGTATCACGCCAGGTCAGTTCAGCAAACAACTCACTCATAGACCCAAAATTGAGAGGGTATGTGTTCTTCCTCATAGACAAAGTACAATATTGCTTGCATTCTCTGTGCACGAAGTATGCTACACGTGCTCCTCATCAGTGTGGGCAAGTACAGATTAGAAGATAAAAGGAGTTTTCCAATCCAGTGGAGGTTACTGTATTTATTGTTTGAGGCTCTTAAGGAGAGACCGAAGCAGTAAGTCCAGCCCTGCCTGCATCCTGGCTGGCGATGCTGCCTTTCTGCAGCCTCAGTCCGTCAAGTAAAATAAATGAATCTGGCCATCTGTATTTACACCCATTCTCTCACCAGCTCCCGGAAAGCTCTTATATTGCTTATATATACAGTACTTTAATTATATGGAAATTCACTAGTCACAACTTTAATGAACAACTTTTCTTGTATTCAAATGAATAAGATGCTGATGGCTGTTTCTTTGTACGCCGCAAATGGTACTTATATAAAAGCCATAGTAAATCAACAGCATAAGCTGATTTAATTACTAATTTGTTGCAATGGCTATTCCCATACCTATCATAACGCTGTGTATTTAATTATCTTTTACCCTAATGCAGGTATGTTTTTTGGTTTGTGTCTCTAAGTAGGAAAACTGTTTTTGAATTTTTCTGTTTGTTTTTTGTTGTTGCTGTTGTTTGGGGGGGGCAGTGGCTCTTTTTTCTTTTCTTTTTCCTTTGCAGCTGGTAAAACTAGCGGCAACTAGCATGTGTCTAGTGATTAAGACTTTTTCTCTTTGTAATTGTCAGATTGATTGGGACAATTGAATGATAATGAAAAACAGCTTGTTCCCTCATTTCCAGAGGTGACACTTTCTGCATAATACTGCAAAATATAACAAAAGGGTTTTCTTGGACGCTGCTTAAAGTTAATTGACAGCATCTGTTGTTTGGAACAACGGAGAGAAATAGCATTCCCTTGGCTCTTGGGCACGTTACTCAGGATTAGGCACTGTCACGCCAGCTGATATCTGAATACACTGTATCTATCCACAGGGTTTTTGCTGGGCTTTCTTTTAAATCAGGGTTCCCCTTTATAAACAACTGAGTTGAAAAATATGTTTACAGTTCATTAAATTAATGATAAATGTCCTGAAAAATAATAAACAATGGGGTATCAAAATAACATAATAGTTATGAACTGTCTTTTTAGAAGCATCTTTTATTTAAAAAATCTGACAACAGACTTCTACTGCCATTTTATAACTGCTTGAGGTCTATATATCTCTAACAGCAGTAATCACTGCGGGCACAGTGTTTGTTTATTCTGGCAGATAAAATTCTAAGTAGTTTTGAGAGCATGTGAAAGAAATTTTTATTCTGCATTTCTCACAAAAAAGGATATAGCTTGATTTTTCTCTTAGACCGGTTGTATATGTTCTGAGAGCCTGAATATCATTAAATATGCACATCCTTTTATCTTTTGGCAAACTTTTACTTTCATTGCTGCTCTTTAGTCAGATGTGCATTTTTCTTTATGAGATTTAATATTTCTCTTTTAAAACATTGATCAGTGTCCAAAGTCACTTAAGAGCAGTGGAAAAATCAATACCAAATGCCGATTGGCTGACTTGGAGGCTGCTGCTGCAGCTGATCACCAAGAAAGCAGTGATTTGATTTGATTTTGCATTTTCGAGTCATTTCTTTTCTCTGCACTGTCTGTCAGTAAACTTCAAAATTGCAGATTTGAAAATAAATGAACACATGTTACTGTTTGAATCTGTTTCTTTTACTTTTTTTTTGTACTTAACACAAAACGGCATACACAAATATTAGCATTATTATTGCTTAGATGGGTGCAGGTGTGTGGCGAACTCCAAGCTGAACTCAAGGTCAGACACTTTACGATGTGAACTCTTGAAGTCAAGATTTGTGTTTACATGAGGGTTCATCAATCAGCATATGCTAATGAACCAGTTTTGTCATGTAATTCTGGCAAGTAATTTGACTTTTTGCCGTATTACTCTTATATTGAGCTCAGTATCGTTGACAGTCAGATATTGAATTGGTTGTAATCAGGACCAAGAAAATATTTCATATTCTATACTGTAATGTACAATATGCTGTAATGTAAGATAATTTTCTATAGTGTAAAATATAACTAATTGCCTTTTTTTCTTACTCTGATCTCTTTAGGTATTGGTACAATTACTGAATCGAAACAGAGCTCGCTTTTTGCTAGGGTTTATTCTTCTGTTCTATTCAAGTTTGATGATGCACTGTACTTTATTGTTAGTGTGTATAAATAATGCTTTGGAGAGGAAAAGGACTAAAAATGCTAAAGGTTATAATAAACCACAGACTAGTCATATTGTGTAAAATTAGTTTATTTTAAATTATATTTCTGCCTTTAGAATATGTCTGGGTTTATGCATTTATATATGTACACATGTGGCTATTACTGCATAGTGTAGATAATAATCCTTATACTAATGCTTATTTCATATTTATAATTAGGAATAGCTGTGCCAAAACAGAAGGCAGTGTTCTGTTTCAGAATTAAGCAAAGCTACACATGTAAGGGTCATGTTCTTTTTAATATCAACTGAATTTTAACACTTGTTGTAATATGAATGATGCAATACGCACTTTTCTGTATTCGCGCCTCAACAACAGATCCAAATGATGTTTCAAAGAGAAACCATAAAGATTTTAAATATTCATAGTATGTTAATGATGCTACTACAATATCAAGAAACATAGATTTTGAATTATATAATTTGAAAGTCCTTAATGTAATTGAAAAATATCTTAATGCCATAAATACTGATACGAAAGTTCAGGAAACATGTTTCTCCCGTAATACTTTCTCTTCCCTTTTGGCCTGGTTAGGGCTGATCTCAGCAGTGTCAGTAATTATTATTCTGATGACTTGCCCCTGAAAGGCATTCTCTTGTACCTGTGGGGACAGAGAATCCATTTGCCTGGCGCCGGGGAGTCGGAGGCACAGGCTGGCGCCAGTGAAGAGAAGGGAAAGATGATTAATATGTCTTATAGATTCACTGCCTCTTCACTTGTCCTAGACCTGCCAGTAATTCCACTCCCCTGTGGTTCCACCTTGATCACAGATAATGGAGGCAGATTGAAAGTTTGAAGACACAAGCCTTTCTCTCCTCCTGAACTGACATTACTCACCCAGGCTAAATGAGCTGTACAACCACCGGCACCTGCCTATGGGAAGGCATCTCAGTGCACTTAGCAGTAATGCTGCAATAAAGCAGCAACTGTACTCTAATTAACCAGGTTTCTTTTCTTTCCTTCTTTTCTTTCTTCCTCTTTTTTTTTTTTTTTTTAACTGCACAGCAGGCTGCCATTAGCAAAGCTATGATATTGCAATGGAAACAGTAACATAAGTGTTCCTTCACCTCTGCAATTTATTATAACATACCTTTTCCTTTTTATTTCTTTACAGAAATAGTATAATACAGGGTTATTTTGTACCAGCGCAGTAGCTGTAGCATTCTAAGAAGTGAAATTATGAATGTCAATGAAAAAATAACTCTGTAAAGAAAATGTGTTAAAAATATTCTTACATAGATGTATCTTTTTAAAGATAAATTCCTGTTATTTACTCATTTTTCAGGCTAAACTGGACTTTGTAGTACAAATGTCAAAGTATAATCTCAGAAGACCGTCTTTGCAAAACAACTTCTGACAGAAGTGTTTGTATGTGTATTGGTAAGAAAATTAGCTTTATATAGAGACAATGCAACAACAGCAGAAAACAGGATAGTTACTTTCTAGAGGGTTTTTTAGGTGATGTGGCAGCATAAAGTAAAATACCTTATGCGTGTGTATATGCCTCATTGGCATCTTACTTTTAGATAAATGCCTTTTTCTGAATCAGAGTGTTAGAGATAAAATGGCCTTTTCTTCTTTCCAAAACCAGACTGAACAG
This sequence comes from Charadrius vociferus, assembly GCF_000708025.1. Lineage (NCBI taxonomy): Eukaryota > Metazoa > Chordata > Aves > Charadriiformes > Charadriidae > Charadrius > Charadrius vociferus. The sequence continues at coordinate 4,298,365 of NW_009648332.1, forward strand.
AACATAGAAAAAGGTTTTGCAGTGGGAAAAGACATTGTCTCATACAGTCTCCAGAGAGAGAAGTCATAACAAGAACCTCTGAACATAAGCTTTGTTTTGTGTCCGTGAAGTATTTTGCTCTGTAGCTTTCTGTCTGAGGGATTGAGCATTTTACAAACGATATCTGGTATTTTAAAAACTCTTTGATTTCTTGGGAGAAAGCCTGACAGTCCTTAATGGACACAGTAATTTCAGTACACCTTTGGCTTGTTTTGATTTTGAAGGTTTGTAAAAGCAAATCTGTATTGTCCAGGTAATGCACAACTGTTTAAGTCAAATGAAGCAGTATGGTGTATGTAATTGCACTTCTAATATAGATACTCTAAGAATCTGTATATTGTGAAATGTATTCCAGTTAAAATAACAGATCCCTATCTTCTAAATGCTGAAGAAGACTAGGTCTAGCTAGAGAGCTAAATTCCAGAACTTGGCAGACAGCCCACTTTCATATAAGAAAAGTGATACTGTTTTTAAGTATCTAGGGTATTATTATGAGTAAGGAAGAGAAGAGGAATAAAGAAACAGAGTAGTCCAATATATTTTCAAATGCAATACAACCAGGAGTATAAATGTTAAGAGTCAAGTTTATTTAGCAGAATAACTAATAGATACTGTATAAAATAGGAAATGTTTACATGGTGCAGGGTCATAGAAAGTAATTTTGTCAGCAGCAGAGAATGCTAAATCTTTTTTTTTTTTTAAAAAAAGAGAGAAATTCTCTATGTCATTGCTCATCTCATGTTGCCACTGGGGAGATATTGGTTTGGGGGGGAACTTTGAACTTCCAATTCCTGTTCCTGCTAGCTGGCTTGTCACAGTGATTAGCTAATCCAGCACCAGGGGCAACTATATTTACAAGGAGAGAGAATTGGGGTTATTGTGAGAAAAAACATGGCCCATTCAAATGGAAATTTCGCACTCAGAAGTTGTAAAGGTGATCAAGGTGGTTATGGGAAAAGGTTGATTTATTGGAACCAATCATGGGGGAAAGCTGTAATGATTTTTCAAGGGAAAAATCCAAATTTTAGTTTATAAAAAACAAACAAAAAACATAGCATATTAAAATTTCATTATTATCCTATGCCCCATTAAGGACTTCATAGTCATGATCGATAAAGAATTTTCTGACAGGCGTAAGACAACTTTCACTGGTCCCCTAGGATCAAGGACTCTATGTCCTAAAGATTCACACAAGAGTCTTCAGTAAATTACAGAACCTGTAAAAAAGGCTTTTATCTTTAAAAAAAAAAACAAAACAAACAAAACAACAAAAGAAAGCACCTTCTCCTTTTAAAATCAACATTTTTTTTTTAAATAGTTCCTTGGCAAACTTGCAATTTTAATTATAACTGAGATAATATATCTGGTTTAAGTTATCTTAAAAGAAGGTAATGAAGACTTGGAAAGATGAAGTTACTTTCAAAATGTCATAAAGCAGCACATGAGTAGAGCTCCAGACTGAAAACAGGTCTTCTAAAGTCCATTCTACCATTGCAGCCATGGGAATGCCTTGCCTTTTCAGCAAGATCAGCTGTGTGAAAGGCATGCTCAGAAATGCAGTCACCGATTTCCAAGGGTCAACCTGCAAATACTTGTGGGTTATTAAGAAACAACCTGTGCTTCACTTGTCATGTTTGGTATAGAGGCTTGTGCAAAGATGTTTTCTTTTTGGTATGAGTACCATCTGCATGGGGTGGGATGGAGGCTAATGAGCTATTTTAACTGAAAGAATCATATGACGATTAGCTATTTCAGTTGCCAAAAAAAGCAAGGAGACTTCTCAATTTTGGAGGAATGGAAAAGTGTCATTTTTCTATTCAACCAGATCTACAGATTCTTGAAAAATAGAATAAAATAGTATACACATTTGAGTCAGAAAAAAATAGTTTATTTTATTATTGATTATATTTTCCTAATAATAAATAAAATATTAATTTGTCATTCTTAATTGGTTCTTTATTGCTGAGCAAAAAGAACAACTGGTGATCATAATTGTAACTGGAAGCACTGATCCAGCAAAGGATCATAAACTCTAGAAAGTATGTAGAAAAGTAGGCTTTATGACTGCATACTACTTAAAAATCACTTACCAGTGGTCAAAAAAAATCTGCAGGGTGGAGAAATATACTATTCAATATGTCTAATTTATTTCTTACAGAGTTGGGGGAACAGAATTCCATTTCCTCATTGGATCTGTACAAAGCACACATGTAAAAAAGAGAAGAGCCAAATATATTTTCAGAATCTACATAAATTTTCACAGCGTAGTTTGGCATTTTATTACTGATACATTTAGAAAAAGGCATAGTATGTCATTTTTGGTGCTGGCAACTATAAACTCTTACTTCTGGGCATGATGCTTATTGCCATGAGCAGTCTCTCTGATTTACTACGGCATGCAGTTCTTTTACATCAGTGCTGCTAATGATAGCAAGCATTACACCTGCTGGTAAATGTTTTCAGATTTGGTATTTTTAATAATGCCGGATATTGGAAGACTAGATGTTAAGTTTAGATGTATAATTTTGTACACAGTGCCACCTGGAGAATTTGGGAATAAGGTTTTGAATATTGGATTATTTTTGCTTTGGTTTTGCCTCGTATTTATTCAAGCTATGTGGGACTGTTAATGAGCTTTCTCGAAGTCCACTGTGTTTTGGTACTGTTATCATTTGGTATGTTAACATTTTGCCAGTTGACTGGTCTAGAGGATGGATCTTTGCAAGAACTTGGGTGAGAATCCTGCCTGATTCCAGTTCTTGAAGCCCAGAAGTTGTCATAGTCCCTTCAGACCTGCTGTCTAGCTTTGCAAATTTTCAAGTATTTGTGGTCTAAAAGATCCTATGGTTTGATTTCTGAATTTCCTGGATGCTTAAAGATCTATGACTAGATGTGTCCATACACGCTTCAGTCATAGTAATGTCAGTAGCCAAGTCCTACGCAATGGGTCCTGACAAGACCTGTGAACTGGGCATTCCTCAGCCTGTTGTGGTGCCTGACCTTATGGGTGTGATCAGAGCACCGAGAACTTTCTAGGCTTTGCAGAAAACAAGTATTTATATGGTAGCTGGAGAGAGAACCTTACCAAGGTCTCCCTGGGCCAGTGATATCCACTGGGCTGCCCCGTCCCTTCTTACCCAACAAATCTAATAAATTCGTGTAAAATGGAACCATCTATATAAGAATAGAGGCTGTTCCTGTCTAAGATGAGCTAAGAGCAGACTGGTTAATCCCTCCCCTGAAGGGAGACCTCTTAGGCGGAGGTGAGAATCATAAGAGGTCTCCTTCAAGCTGGGTGAGTCTCCTAAATACTAACATAACTACTTACATAATGCATAACAAGTGGCACTGCCATTGTCTGCAGTGTCTGCGTGTTGGAAGAAAGGAATAGTCTCCAAATCTCTGCTTGGAGTTGGAAATCTCCAATCCCATTCAGCTGTTCAGGGCTGTGAATCCTACGAGGCAAGAGACAACTCCTTGCAACACCGAGGCTTACTGTCCTCATGGTGGAAACATTGGAAAAGGCTGCCTAAAGAGGTTGTGCGGTCTCCATTCCTGACTGGATAAAGCTCTGAACAACCTGTTCTGATCTCACAGCTGCCCCTGATCCCGTGATCATAGAGGAACAAAGCAGGTGAAACGCCTCTGTCCTTGGCATTTTCTGCTGCCTCACATTCAGAGGTGCCTAACTCTTTGTATGTATCGGAAAAGGAGCAGATACACTTTATTTAGATTTGAGATTTTTTTGTAGGTTTAGCTCCAAACTACCATCCAATGTTCTAAGGAAGAGTCTCCCATACAAAACCACTTTGATCTTACAGCTATACAAAGTATGATGGAAGAAAAATAAAGTGTAATGGTAAGCTTTTCTGCTTCTTTGCAACTTGGGTTTATGGAGGCCTTCAAGAAAATCTGTTCTTACATTGAGCAAACGTTGGCCTATATTTTAGGGAAGACTTGTTCACTTTATGGTTTACATCAAGGTCATAAGAAAGTTTTGAGCTATGCATATTTTCAGCATGAATTATTATGGTTTTGAACAACTGTTGTTTTGGGAGTTTAACTTTATACTTATACAAACACATTGGTGAGATTCTCAGGTTAAAAGCTCTAATTTTGGAAGGATATTATAGTAAACATAAAGCCACAATAAACAAATACAAAGCAATATGAAAAAATAGTGCTTTTAGTATTTTTCAATCTCTTTTTTTTCCAATTCCAAAGCCAGTTTTCAAAGGTTCTGCAAGATGTTCACTCTCAAACCTTAAACAAGGTACTCAAATAGAGAATCTTCATATTCGTAGCCGTTATCATCTTGATATTCAACTTTGTCCAAAGATCTTATCATTCTTCAAGAGCACTCCACAATCGAGCAAAGTTGGTGAAGCTTTCGTGCTATCATCAGATTGTCTTATTTTTTAACTATAGTTGAAATTAAAGACCTTGTAGATAACCTGGTGTTTAAAAAACATGAAACGTAGTCAGTGTAATACACTTTCACTTGATGATGATAAAATACACCAAAACCCATTCTCATTCCCTCAATGGAGCAAATTTGGACAATTCCTTTGGTCTTCAGGTTCCCAGTACAATAGCGTTCCATTGGCCAGGGATCAGAGGAAGAAAGAGAATGATAGTAGGTTTCAAAATAACACATGGCAACTAAAGTAGCTCTTTCTGTGTAAATTTCCACATCTACAAGAAATGTCATGAGCTGGTATGAGGATTTTGAAATTGTCTTTTCTTTTTAATGTTTGCTATCCTGAGAGTTTTCCAAACTATAGTAAGAACCATCTCTTATACTTGTCAGGATTTTCTCCAGCCCTATTATCCCTATCGGGCTGTCTACCCACAGAGTAACTGGACTGATAAGTGTGCTGCTTGTGTAGAAGGGCTGGGTTGTTACTGCAGAAGTGCTCTTCCTTCAACTTCCGGTGTTGCCAGCTTCCATTATGCCAACATAATTTCCCTTGAAAGAACGTTCTGCTAGTATTTTTAGGATCCTTTCACTGGGTGGTTTGTTCTGTTCACTTCTGTGTTGTAAGGCAAGAAGAGGAACACAGGGAAGAGTAGGCAGAAATTAGCATTCCCTCTTTCTCATCATGCAATTGGATTATGGGGGGAAAAGTAGAATTTACCTGGAACTGTAATCATTGTGTGGTTTTAGGATTCATTTGTTTGTGCCCATGACTTTTTCTACACAGAAGGGGAACATATGGTCCTGACTGCCGCACTTGTTCAGAGAAGAATGGCAAAGCAGAAAATCTAAACTGCTTCAAGTCAAAGCCTTTCATAAATTAAGGCTTTTATATTCTATTTCTCCTCTGACGGGAATAGCATTTGCCTTTCTGTATGTTGTTTTGGTGTGTTTAGTGGCTACATGTGAGAGCGGTGACATTTATATAAAGTGAATCCATTAAATTCTTTATAATGACTAGCATGTAACTATAAAACATATACAGTTTTCTCATTTTGCCCTCCTCTGGGAGACTACGACAACATTTTGGCAAGTAGGAGTAAACAGCTTTGTGTTGGCATGCAGTAAATTAAACTGAGTAATTAAAATCAATAGCAAAACACTAGCTAGGCAGAAAGGTCATCTAACACAACAGAAAACTGTTGGGTAGCATATTGCAGGAAATCAAAATAAATTTCTGAACTTTTCATTATTCTTTACATGCCTGAAACTTGTCTTAAAAGGCTTGTGAGATACAGCAAGGTATTGATAGAGACCGGATCCTTCTCTGAGATGGAATAAAAATATTTAAATGCAAATTTAAATATGAGTATTTGCAGGGTACAAGGCTGCCAGACACAGTGGATAGGAAAGAGGTCTTCAATTTTACTACTATTATATAAACTTTTCTTTGTTTAGGTTGGCTTAGTATATTGGTTAGTAATGCCAGCAAGTACTGAAGTCAGGTATGCCACTTGCCGGTCTCTGTCAGTACAAGTGTCAATTATAATTTTTATGTTAATGTTTCTCTGGTCAGCTGGCTGATGTTCTGCCTTCTAGGGGAAAAGAGAAAATGCATAGATTAATTTGCTAGGTGTTTCAAGCACTCCTCTTGCAGCTCAGGAGGGGGAAGTGAGTCAAAATCTTCAGATCTAAAACAGCAATAGTCCCAAAGTGAACAATGACTGAGGAATGTGGTCTGACAATTTAGGGGATACGCCATGTTTTAAGCTACACGTAAGGTCTTTAAACCTGATTGTGAGGTTCGAGTAAATAAAATAACACTTCTCATTTTAGGATGCTGTTCTAAGTCATTTCACTTCTCTTATGGCCATGGCTTCCAAAAGGAAGCCTGTGGTAAACTTTTGCTTTTTTTTTGCTGATGAAATGTGTTACGGTGGTGGAAGGAAGTGGGAGGAAATCATGAGACACGACTCTGGGAAAAGTGGAGATGTAAGATGAGTTGTTTAGAAGTGTTTGCTTGGGAGAGACTGAAATGGAATCAAAGGCACAGCTAACCTGTAACAAGTATGCTCAGTCATGAAGTGGATGTGGTTAAAGGTAATATATTTTATAAAATGAACTGGTTGAGTTGGGAAAAGCAGAAAGCTTTAAGGCCTGTGAGCTCTTCTGGCTGGGCTGCTTTGTTTTTTCCAGCTCAATCTATTGTCTAATAGGCAATGTTACTCTGCCTTTCTTATCTCTCTTGAATTTGCCAGCTCCATTAGCTCTCTTGCAGACAACTGTCAGAGAGAAGAGATCTTGTTGTGTCATTGTTCAGGACGTATGAAATTTTGCATTTATAAGCCTTTCCTTGGGTCTTCATTTCTGGATTTCTCCTACACAGTTTTGCGGAGTTTACCCTGATTGCACAAATCCTGAGACACTATGTGGCTGTAACAGCTCTCAGCTGACCATTTTTTTCTGGGGTAAATGGTGAGTTATAGTGCATTGATCTGAGAGATCAGAGCCTTTAGCCAGTCAGGCACTGGGCAGGTAGCTGTGAGGCAAAAGCACTGGGTTATTGTTGGTCTGTGCTATACCTGAGGTCATTTAATTTCCCCTCCAATGTTTGTAATTTCAATTTAAAACAATACTTTTTTTTTTTCTGCATCCATTTATATTGTCTGTTTTGAGTTTAATCCTAGTAATTTTAAAATAATAACAGTGATAGGCAGTTTTTGTACTGTCTGTCTGCGAGATAGCTATGTCTTGTCATTTAAAGCCATACTGTATTCTAATAAATGAGTGCTAGAGACTGGTTAAGAGCAGCAACTGTGCAAACTGATCTGTCATTTAAAGTTGTGTACAGATTTGGTTTGCTTGAGTTATGAGAATGGCTTGGCCTTTTACCCATTCCCTTGAGAATATGTGTCCACATCCTACAATCAGCGCGGGACAAACACAAAACAGGCACTCTCACCTCCTGATGGGAGACTCCAGTGATCTGGACAGCAGGAATATTGCAGGTTCACATTATCTGCATTAGCATTAGTGTGTATGGAACATGTATTATATCTGCTGTAAATGGTTTAACTAGCCAGGCCGTCATGCTTAATGAACATCAAGTTTAATGTTTCTGAGACAGAGATTCAGAAAGGAATATGACCATGATCACGTCCAGTTGAAAATGCTATAAGACATAATATTTATTACATTTTTTTTTCCCAGTTCTCATTCAGGTAGATATATTTAAAGACCTTTTTTATTGTTGTTTATATTTTCATTTTTAGAGGTGTGGGACTTAATACATATATGTTTTTATATATAAAAATAGTGTATGAAAATACATAGAAAAAAAATTTGTTCTTCTGTTTTCATATATTTTAGTGTAGTATGTGGGCTTCCTTTTTTAAAGTTAGCTGTTAACTTTTAAGACCTTTCAGTATATATTTTTTCCCACGCTTGAATTTTTATAGCCATTAATGGAATAGGAAATGGCACCTACCTTCCTGTCTGTTAATGCTTAACACTAATTTATGAATCCTATTTTAAAATGTGTTTCACGTT
>NW_009648332.1:4306379-4321680 GCF_000708025.1 Charadrius vociferus
ATCTGCTTAAAGCTAAGCTAATGTACAACTGTAGGCAAAATGAGATTGATGCAAAGTCTTCCAGAAACATTTCAGACCATTCTTTAACAGTATGCTAAGTAATAGCTTAATGTAATTTCTTTAATTAAGTGCATGTGTATGTGTATCAAATTTTCCCTATTATTGCAGTGAAAATACTCTACCTTATATCTTACTTCAGTATTACACGGCTACATTTCCTGAAATGCTAGTCATAATGGCTAACACACACATGTATATGTATATATAACACCTCAGTATGTTCTTATCCCATTTAAAGACCAGAGGGACAATGTTTGATACATGGCATAGCCTAAAAAAGCAACACATATGAAATTGTGACTCCTGCTTGAAAGCCTTTAAATATTTAAGGTTATTACAACCTACATTTTCAACATTTGTGTGTTTAACTTGATAGCTGTATAAATTATGTGTCAAGTACTCTTACAAACATTTCCTACAATGTATTGACAAATGTCCTGTCATTCTCCTGGAAATACACAGTGCATGGAGCATTTTGAAAGCAATTTGCTTATAAAACTTTTTGCATCCCATATGTTGCTTTCTCTTATTTGCACCTGCCTTTTTATTTATCTAAGCATAAATATTATTGCTTTTTGACACTATTTTGAAGATTTTTAGATGCTTTGTTTCAATATTTTAGTCATATTGCAGTATAGACTCATTTTTAACTTGAGCGCTAGTCCTACAAAGCCTTACTTGTCTAAAATGGAAGTTGGTATTTGGGCCAAACCTTCAGAAATGTGAAAAAGATGAGTTCCTGGGACACATGTAAAATAATCCTCTGAAACCTTTCCTCAAATAAAAGTAAAATGCCTTGACAGTCCTACTGGCTGCTCTGTAGGTTGATGTTTTGTATGCAGGGTGGTATAACGTGCTGAAGGTAACAGCAGTGTAAAAGCCTGAAACAAACTGAGGAGCATTACTGCTGCCTACTAATATTTCATTTGCAAAGCAAAGACAAAGTGGACAGAATTGGTAGTATTTTGTTTTACAGAGTTTTCACTGAAGCATTGTGTATATGACTTGATATGTGAATTACATTTTAATGTTGTTAGTGTTTATCAGTGCAGGAAATATTAAGAAAGACAAAAGGCTATCCCGATATATTGGGATCTTTTCTGTATTTCCTTTTCTTAATTTTATCATTAGAAACTGTGACCTAATACTCTTTTTTTAGGGTTTTGTCTGCGCACTTTTTCCTCATCTGAAATGTTACAGCATCACATTTATGCCACAGCATTAGGAATATGTGATTATGGGCCTAGACTAGCAAGTAGTGAAGCATCTGCTTAGATAATCTCATTGATTAGGCTCTGGAAATGCAAACATTTGAACAGTGATTTTAAGAGTTACCTCTCGAGAGCCTTACAGTGTGTGCCTAGAAGTCATTGAAGGCATAGTTTTTGCAGGTACATGTGTATCACTGGAGCTCAAACTACCTGCTATCCATCTCCATACTTCTTCCCAGAGTACGCTGAATATTTGGCTCAGAGAATCTTTGATGGGCAAAGAGAGGGGAGGGTCTCCTACTGTTTAAAGTGATTACATTTCCTAAGAGCACAGAAAAAATACTTTTGTTGGCAAGACGTAAAGTTTTGCATTGCACTAGCAATCGCTGACTTGTATATCATGAGCCACATTGCACATACAGTTCATCCCATACCCTCATGTTGTATCGGCCTCCTTGCTGACCTGTGAGCAGCGTGAACATTCTCATTGCTGACCTGTAAGTAGTGTGTACATTCTCTCACTATGTTGTATAACAGTCTGAAGAGGAAGGAAAGTGTCTAGAACTTTGTCATTACCTTTAGCAGCAACAGAATGTGAAGAGTCTTTCAAGGCTAAATAAAGCCGTGTGTAATTTAACAAAACGTATCCTTCATTTCCCTTCCCCTCACCATCATGTCTGGTTATATTGCAAAGAGGTTAAAGGAGGTAATGCTCTTGTAGTCTAAACAAACTCAGCATGGAGAAATGGGACAGTACTTTAAAATATGCATAAGGGTTGCAGTTGCTCCATTTTGTGACACTGACTGTTCAGGTAGAGAAAAAAAAAACACCAAACCACAGACTTTTCCTAAAATTAATATTTTTTTTAAAGGGCTATCAAGAAAAATGATGCTGGAACTATTATTGTGAAAAATTGGAGTGGCCTGGTTGATATCACGCATACAGTTTGGAAAAACAAGATTAGTGCAACACATACCATTTTTCATTTTCTCCTGTCTTCAACAGCATCAACCATTGCAGCATCTCATTTTTTAACTTTGTGAGAAAAACATAGGGTGAGAAATCCCATGTCTGTACAATTGCTTCTGGCTGTCCGGTCCCTCCACTCCTAGCTTTTTCCCTCTGCTTGCATGTTTCCGTGTGTACTGCAAATAAGAAGTGACCAAGAGGGCAGGATACTTAGTCTCTTCTTAGATCAATACTATGTGGGTCAGCAACTAGGAATGTTTGAAAAGGGAGGAGGAGGGAATTGTGGTTTATTTCCCCTGTAGACTGAGGCCAACACCTCTGCATTGGGTTTATCTCTATTACCTGGGGAAGAACGCCTGCGTAGGTTATTTCTGAACCAGTATCAGCTGGCCAAAAGACAGCTGTGAATAGGGTAGCAAAGGATTTAAGTAACAGGAAAATCTTAGATTTCCCCTCCCCACCCCCCTCATTAAAACAAGAATTTTAATGCCTAGTTGGCCGTCTCGGTGTTTTCTTCTTGGAGCTGGGCTCAGTGGGGAGATGGATTGAGATCAGAATGTGTCAGAGTTGGGGGGCCGGGGTGTATGCAAAGCAGCAGCTCTTGGTCTGGGAGCCAGAGTACTGAAGTGCTGTTGCACACGTGCATTCACTTTCATCTTTCAAGACAGAGGCTTGCTGTACTTGTTGTTCCCCTTTTAGCTAAGAAAACTGAGACTTTTCCTTTCAGGCTTCTCTTTTTTTCCCCCCTCTGCGTTTAATATGATAGCTCTGAGTGCTATCTCTGAAAGGGATAAATGAAGGACACAAAAGGCAGGTCTGCACAGCACAATGCAAGTTTAGCCCTGGAAATGCAGTATTGCCATTGCTAACAACGGGCCACACGCTGGTGTGGGGAATAAATGGGAGACCTACAGACTCTCCTTGTAGCGGGAGAAATGTGAGCATGCTTGGAGATAGTTACTCTGCAACACCCTTAAAAACAGGGGGATGTTATAACGCATTTTTTTTTAACAGAGGAAGGTGAAAGGAAGGAATATGAAGGAGTTCATGGAGGAGAATAGAGAAAAAAACTTGTGTATGTGCAAGATGTGTAGCCTGGGGAAAAAATAAAAAGTTTGCAATGCTGAATTTAAATTATTTGCCCTCACATTGTCACATCTTGTACATGTTTTAAAATTATGTGCTTTCGTGCAAAGAAATCAGGTGGTTCTACATCATAAATCAGTCTTTATAGCAAACAAGGTTCTGGAGGTACCTATCTTAGACCTGTTCTTTTCTGGGAATAAAGATGAGGCACTATCAGAGATTGAGAAGATGGGGCAAATTGATTAATTAAAAAGCAGTAAATCATCATCCCCACATGATTTATGTATAAAAGAATTCTGAAGAAGCTTAGAAATGAATTAGCTGAACTGCTAACAAAGATATGTGCTCTCATTAAAACCAAGCTCTGTTCCAGAGGGTTGGCAAGTGTCTGGGGTTTATCCTATATTTAGACCAGTAAGCATTACATCTGCACATTGCAAATGGTCGAAACAGGAATTTAAAAGGGAATAATAAAACACCTGGAAGATCATGATGTGAGAGACTTTAATGAGAACAGCTTCAGCAAAGAAAAGTCATGTCTCACTACATCGCTTAGAACTTTGAATGTGCCCATAAAAAGAAATAGGAATCACCATACCGGATCAGACCAAAAATCCCTCTAGCCCAGCACCCTGCCTCTGATAGTGCCTGGTCACAGCCACGTGGGAAAGAATGGAGAATAAAAAGGATAACATAACCCTTTTTTCCCCGGACTTGATTGACAGCAACGAGGGCCAGGTTTGAATTTACGGGGGTCACTGCAAACCTGCTGACATCATCCCTTTTCCAGAAACCAGCCCTGAGCTTACCTGGTGCTCAGAGAGAGAATTTTCCCCACTCACAGAAAGGAATTAGATGGTAAAATAAACAATGTTTTCATAAAAAGGAGAGAAAAGAATTCTGACAAGCTAGATGCTCAGAATAACCATAACCAATTCCTGAGGTATAATTGTAACAATAGTCTTTTCATCTAACAAGACCACCAGGTTGTTTTCACCTACTTTCATTCACAGTTTGAGATTAACAAGTATTGCTGGGTAGGGAAGCCATAGTGAGGCTGTGCTAACCTGGTGTGATGTGTTCTTGTTAGCTGCTCTTCACTCCTCCAGCCATATGTTTCCCTGCTAGCCACGTGTACTGCTTCTGCTAGCCGTGACTCCTGGTGCTCTGCAGTCTGGGGCACTCTCACCTACTGTTCCCATAAGCTCCCACCCATCTGCTGACAGGTTTTGCTGTTTGAGCCCTTGGAAGAGTAAACACAGTGCTGAGAACCAGGCACAGGCTTTCAGTTCATAGCAGAGCCATAGGAGAGGCTAAAGCAGCTTCTGGTACTCACACATCTTGCAAAAGGCTTTAACTCAAATTTTTTCTCTTTCTCTTTTTCTCTCTCTCTCTTTTTTTTTTTTTTTCTTTTTTTTTTTAAGGTGTAACCTTTGTAGTTTGGTGCTAAATAGTCTTCCTGGGTTGACTGTCTTGGGCAGAGTTAGTTGGCCTAGACTTCCCTACATTTTCTCTAAATGATGAAGTAACTACTTTTGTAACAGAAATGTCCTTCAAAAATGCAATTGCAATATGTGCCAAAGGAAGGTGTTTCTGGCTTGCCCACCAGTCTTTTCTTATCTCCCTCTGATTCCATTGGATGTCAAGGTGTCCTTTCCCCTTGGGAATTCCTGGGAATGTTTCCTCACCTTTAGGTTTCAAGCTTATGAGGTGAGCTGCCTGACATAATGTATTTTGACTTTCTAAAAGCTTGTGACAAACTCTGTCACAAGACACTGCTCCAAAGGCTAACTAGTCACATATGGTGACGGGGCAAGTATCATCATAGATCAAAAACCCACAAGGAAACAAAAAGGCAGAGGGCGGAGTGGTCAGTTTTCATCACAGTAAAAGGCTAGCAGATGTGTTCCTTAAAGTTACCCATCAAGTCATATGCTAAATATACTTATTAATGATCTGGGGAGAGAGGTGAAGGATTAGGTGGTAACATTTACAAATGATGTAATTACTTAAGTAATTTAAGCCCGTAGCACACTTTAGAAACTTATGAGTGATCTAAACAAATTACTCAGATGGAGAAAAATGGTTCAATCCTGATAAATGAGAAGTTAATATGTGGTAGAAACCACACAAAAATCTTATCCTCTAACTGAAGGGGAAAAAAACTGAACATTGCTGTTGGCAGTTCCATAACAGAAGCCACTTGAGATGCTGTTATGGTAGAAAAAGTGAACAGGGTGCTAGAAGGCGTAAGAAATGGGGCATTAAAAATGAATTACTAAACTCAGTCTTCATTGCGTGGAGACAGAGGAAAGGATAAAGCATAATATTATGGGTAAGTTTGCCCAGCTAACAAAGTCTGATCCATAATGACAATTTCCTGTTTTCTTTCGTCTTTATCCTGCTCATACATCATCTACTATCAGAGGTGCTCTGATCTTTATCAGGAATAATATATGTTGGGGAAGCTCAGGCTTCCAGAGGGTTTCAGAGCTTACTAAGGACAGCTCAGTATCAACCAAGCTAGATTTGGTAAAAATCTATTTCATATCCGTTCTCCTTCCTTTGGTACTTTGTTAAAATTCACATCAAAATGACATAAATTAACAATCTCAACTTTTTATTTAGTCTGTGAAATCAACATTTTAAGCATAGATTTCAGAATTCAGATGTTACTGAAATAATTCCTCAAGTTGGGGCTCTTATGAGATTTATAAATTATTCTTGCATAGAGGAGAAGTCACCTGAGACTAACCTAAATGAAGTTAACATAGATTTTAAAAATTATTCTTGCAGAAGAACAGGGAGTGGTGGGAATAGATGAACAGATGGGAAAGGGAGAAGAGGAGAGTGAAGAAAAGGCTAATTAGGTAATTGAGGCTAAGAGGCTATTAGAGCTGACCCAGTGGTCTACTGGTAGTGCAATTCAGGGACTTGAATTTGGGATTGAGGTTGGTCCCTCATTCCCAGGCCAACACTTGCTCCAAACATTGCAAGGACTCAGTTTTATAGCCTATATGATACTTTAAGTACGTGTTTTCCAGTCAACATAATCTGGAGGGATTATATGTCAGATTATATACAAAATATGTTACATATAGTGATTAATAATGCTTTTGAACTTGCTGTCAGAGAAAAAACTGATTGAAATAAATGCATTTTGAAGAAATTCTGAACAGGAATACACTATTTCTCACTGAGCGGCCTTTCCTAAAATTTGTCCAGTGCACGATTCTTTCACGCGTGGGTTGGTTTCTTTTTCACAGATAGTGGATAAGGGAAAGACCTAAAAGGCTATTTATTAGAAGTCGTTCCATTACCTTGTTTCAGGCCAATCTGAGGCTGGTATGCTTGTGGTGCGCCAGTCTTGTTTCTTTCTTTCAGTCTACTGAGCTGTCTTCCTTTCTGATGCAGTCAGTGATATACTTTCTTCTGTTTTTTATATGCTTATTTTCTCCCTAATGTCAGTATATTCACACTATCTTCTGAAGTTGTCAGTAGACTTGCTCTTTTCTGGCCAGAGAGCCTGGTATAGGTCAAAGCTAGGACAAGCATTGCTATGTGGTTTTCAGATTTATTTGCTGAGGTGGAGCGTTTCTTGTCCTCACCTTTTTCTGGTACAACATTATTCATGCCGACTTTGTTCAAATGTCTCCACTTCTTTCACGGTATTTGTGGCTACTCTTTCTCAGTTGTTTCCAAAGAAACTTGTTTTTCCTTTCTGCATGTTCCAAACTTTGGAACTGCAGTGGTTCGGTGTTCTGAGATGCTGTTTCTTCCCTCTTCCCTTACCTTACCCAGTGCTTCTTACCACAAATTCTTATTTGCCAATTTCAGATTTTTTTTATTTTATTTTTTTGACTCTGTGTTTGTTTGTTTTTTTTTTTTCCCAGTAGCTGCATTGCAGTACAGAAATGCTGGCTCCTGCATCCTTCTCTTGCATGTATAACATCTTCAGAGGATCACAACGCATGTATGGTTAACTTCACTGTTTTCTTGTTCTAATATTTTTGTGGAAAGTCAGCCTTTCTCCCTCTCTTTCTTCTTTCCCATAGGCACTGCATAGAGATATTGCTATTGAAGCAATATATGGCTGGAACACCTGTGGTCAGTAGGCAAATCATATTTCGACAGCAGAAAAAATCAGCACTGTTCATTATCCCTGCAGTTTAAAACAGAGTTTCTGTAGAATGATTGCAGTATTGGAACTGTTACTTCAGAGGAAAGTCACTGTAGTATAAGCTTTAGCAACTGGACAGAATAAACAAAAGATGGAGGAAGGAGTATAGCTTTGGTTATAATGGTACACAGGAGGGAAAAAAGAAGGTAAATTGGATGCTTGTCCACTGGAGACCCCACTTGTACCTGCTGCTGGCAAAGATTTTGGATTTCACTACCAGTTGACAGCTCCTCTAAGAGATATTAAAATGTTTTGTCAAAACATTTGAAAACAAAACAAAAAAAATTGGTACTGTGCCAAATCCGGACCTCAGTGAACATGTTTTATGTTTAGGGGAGATAGACAAGTGATGGACAACACCGAAGGAAACCTCCTCCACAAAACCATATTGAGCATGGGAGAACCTGGAACAACACTCCTCTTCATTTGGGGGATGCAGCGGTGCCCTGTCATATGTGAAGCTGCTTAAAATGTCATGCAGTCATTTTAAAAATTATTTCTTGCCAGCTCATAATTTAGCAGCCCTCCCCTTCATAATGTTATGCTTATTCTGGTGAATCAAAAGATGATGATTTCATTTCTGACAGCAGAGCCCAGGGACAGGTTTTCAGCATTGCTTTATGTCTCATAATCATGATCTGCTGGTAGGGACCCTTCCATACTGCGTCACTGTGCTTCCCACATGGTACGCCCTTTCCTCAGCTCTTCTTGTCACTTTTAGGAGTAATGACTTCTACTGGTTCCCTCTGGTTTTAGGTACAATGGTTTCATTCTGTTTTTGTTATTGGTGCTATCACAGGAACTTGAAGACTGGCCTGTGGGCTGGGACCATATTTCTGTGAGGTATTTTGCAAACACAGGACAAAGGACATTTTCTGCTGCTATTTTCTATTTATTGTTTCTCCTCACCACTGAATCTTCTGTGTCAGAACACTGCACTGTGTTGAAAATACAGTTTTGTTAAAAACCTTTCTTAGCAAGTTCCCTCTGAATATATCCAAACGTGTATGAAATGTGGGGAATTAGTCTCATATCATTTGCTCATACGCATCTGTTTCTAGGTTTTGGCATTCAAGTTCTAAAACAATAGCAATGTACTTTCAGGATATTTGTGTTATCTTAGTATCAGCTGATGGGACTGATCCGTCTGATATGCAGGTCTCAAAAAAAAAAAGTATGCCAGATTAGACTAGCACTGGTGCAGGTACACAATACTGATTAAGTTTTACCATGTTTATTAAAAACATTTAAATTGCAGAAATTCTCAAAAAAAAAAAAAGTTAAATGTGCCTTCTCATTGTTTAATTATTTAATTAAGTTTTAGAGAAAAAAAATAGTTAAAAATCTCAGTGTTTTCCCCTTGAAATTGTAAAGAATGCAGAGATTTTACGGGCAATCTTTGAGCAGTTCACTTTTATTTGAATTCCCTAGCAATCTTTATAGAGGTAACAATTATTTCAATTAACACTAACCCTTGAAAGCTGCATGCTTAATGTGTAGTTTTCCTGATTTTTATGAAAAACATTGAATTACACAATATTTTGATTTCTATACCTAAGAATAAGTAACCAGGTACTGGTAGAGGTGGAAAACCTTGAGGTGTTGTTAAAATGATAAAAATATTTGAAGAACATTCTAATACATATTAGCAAGAATAAAAGCAGGACTTATTTTGCAGTGTCTGAAGCTGAGTTAGCTGTGCCAAAACCCATTCAGTTGTCTGTAAAAAATATTTAACACCATCTGACATATTCACTGTCACTCCATGCTCTGTGAATCAAATATAAAATTATGTGCAAGAAAAAACCCTACAAACTTATTTTGTCACAAGTAAGCTAGGAATTTTGAAGATGGTCAGCTCCACTTGTCAACAAGAATAAGCAAGAAGAAAAATAATGGCTTAGACTAACAGAGAAACAAGTCAGGAAGGCCTTCAATTTGAAAGGGCTGCCTCCTAGAAGAGGAGTTTGCAGTGCATGATTAACTTCCTTACATTTTCGCCAGAATTTGCTGGATTTCGTGTGGTGAATAAGTAGGGACATCCAGCTTTAAAAATAAAATTTGAGCACTCGGAATAAGTAGTTAGATCAAGTATAGCGCAAATAAATACCTGAAGGTTATTTTCCAAAGTTTAACTGGAATCAGGTTTTTGTGCTTCAAATGTCTTTAAGATTTAGGCATAATTCCCACTGAGCCTGTGTCTCAGGCCCACCCCTTTGAATTATATATGCAAGCTTGGAAATTTGTAAAATTGTTAAGTTGTATTCCTCCATCTGCAAATTGATGGCAATTGAAAATGATCACCACAGTGTGTCACCACAGCTAACGCACATTGCGATCAGATTTATTAGAGCATTTCTCTACAAGTCAGATCACTTAATTTTTCTCTTGGCCATTGATCTTTTACAGCACCTGCAGCTTTTTGTTTTTCCTCCAAAGATCATCATTTTACTTTGAAGTCTACTGACTTGTATATGTCTAACCCAATCCTGTAGAGGCAAGGAACTGAATAATTACTTCACGAGTGCCGTATTAAAAGCAGTCCAAAGACTGTTTAGGCTGTTCATTAAAGTCATTGGGAATTTGGCTGGGCAAGAGCTCCCTGCTTTGGTCATGCAATAGGGGGGAAAAGCGCTCCAAAGATTGTTATTTTCTAATTATTTCTGTTGTGGTACCACAAAAGGGTTTGATTAGCAACCTTATGTGTTTAAAACTTCAAGAACAGATGCCATACAGCAGCACCCCTGCCACCCCCCAGTGTTTGTCCCCCAAAGTCTTGATTAACTCCCAATTTTCAAAGGGAAGTAAGGTAGCTGAGAAAAAAAAAAAAGAAAAAAAAAAAGCAGAACAAATAATAAAGGTTGCCTTTAAGATCAAAATTATTAGAGTTGAAATTAAAATTATGTTGAAAATAGAAGTATAGTTAGGATAACATATTCAAAGCTCAGTTATGTGTAATACCCCTCACTGCCTGTTGTAGTAGCAAGGAGTGAAATCCTGGGGCCTCTGAAGTTATCAGGTTTCTGAGATTGAATGAGGTCTCCAAATTTATTATTTTATTTTATTTTTTTTATAAACTGACAAATTTGATCTTATTGCATGCTACCAAAACAGAGTAAATGACCTGACTCCAGACTGCAATGTGGCAAACATATAGGAACAGACAAGCACATGTACATTCACAGTTGGAGAAACAAATCTGCTGGGTTGGGAGTGTGCTACCTTGTCAGATAGGAGGAGAAGACACTCAAACGCACTGGGTCAAGCTTTTTCACTGGCACTGGACTGTGAGAGTCAAAATAGAGAGAGAATCCTCATTTCTGTGCTTCCTTCTTCCTTTGACAGAGAGAATTCTTCGTTTATCTTTAAGACTAAGCAGTCTGAATTTGTTTCAGAATGATGTAAAATATCACGCTTCATTTCTGTTAAATACATTCCTAAAACCAAACTGGAAATTAGTTGCATGTTATGCTCTCTGGCTGTACTTAGAATTGGGGTGGTTCTCCTTTAAATAACCCTTCAGAAGCCCTGAAACCCAGGCAGTTGCGTATCAATTAGCAGGGTGCATTTCTTAGCGTGAGCTGCCTGGAAGTGCAAAATGACAAATCTGAGCATTAAGCTTTCTACCGTCATTTTGCTTTCCTACCTCTAACTACAAATCAGCTTCATTGTGACTTACAGTGTAAGAAGTCGGTGCATTTCTGCAGATCCATGATAAGATATTTTTCTCTCGTAAGAAATGCAGTTCGGTTCTGCATTCTGAATCTGTCCCTGCCAGGCCCTAGATGCATTAGTATTCCACTGGCAGCTGCCTGTAGGTAGGAATATTGTTTTTGTCCATAACCAGAGGGAACAATCAGACTAAGCCGTTCCCCGGCTATAAACCAGCCAAAGTAATTGGGTTTAATTTTAATTTTTGTAATAGCTTTAAATTAATAGGAGCAGCTGCTGCCACAGTGTGTGGGTGTCCTTTTCCAGAAGGCATAGAAAAAAAAAGGGAAAATAAACAATAGTGCGTCTAGGACACAAAGGTTAATTCAAGAACTGAGCAATGTCTTTTCCTTATCAAAAACTCAGTTGGTGATATCTAGCACTTTTCTTTCTTTTTCTTTCCCTTTTTTTCTTTTTTTCTTTAATTCCCTGATAAGATCTCAATCTGATTAGGCTCCTGTGTGTAAGATGTGTTGTTGGTGTCTAAACACTAACTCTCTTTCTCTATATGACTCACAAATAGATTAGCAGTGACAAAGTGCTAGGAGAGATAAAAATAGATTAGCAATGACAGGAGTACTATTATAATTATTTTTGGAAGATATGGTTTGAATTAAGAGTTTGGGCACTTTCTGCCCTGAGAGGGTGAATTTAAACCTAGTAACTGAGGATGGTTTCTGCTGTTGTGTCAGACACCAGATAGTGAAATGTCAATACCAGATGTCCTAGACATCAAGATTAGCCATAATAGCCAAATGCAGCTATAAAGTGATGTGTCAAAGTGGATAATAAAACAGATGCTTAGCTTCTATAATGAAGGGGAAAGGGAATGAAATATCAAAAGTGCCTTTAATACATTAACAAAGTTGTCTTCAACTTGCTTAAAAGTAGGAAGTTATTGAACCAAGGAGAACTATGTGTCATTTAAACATTAACTATCAGCAGATGAATTTCAATTAGCATTAGCCTTTCTAAAATCCTGAATTTCCTCCTATTGGTCTCATTTTACATGAAATTTTTATAGCGTAAAGTGAGGCTTGTCCTTTATTATTTCTCCCATGCTAATTTGGAAACAAATAAAGTTCAACAACTCAGCAACATACTGTTTAAACTTGCATTACGGTTTGAGGACTGGGAGCTAGAATACATTTACGCACTGCCATATCATCTGCTTGATTTGAGATCAAATGAGGGATGTCCTATAGCACTCCAGAGTGAGGGCGAATGATAGAAATATGTTAAGATGCTGGAGAAACCTATTAGGTTAGGGTACTGCATGCAGACGGCTGGTGGCATTTTTCCCCTACCGATACTTTTAAAAAAATTAAAAGAATTGTTTTTCTGTCCTTCACGTTTGTGGCTTGAAATCATTTTCAGATCTTAGTGATAAGCAAATGCCTTATTTAACCAAAAAAGCTGAAGTAAATTCTTGAGGCCCTGAATGTTCAAGAACCAGGGCAATAAAAGGGGCAAATAAATTCTTATTTCAAGTCTAATTAACTGCATCACTGGCTTTTTTATTGTACTTTTTCAAGAATATCTCAATTCCTTTCTGTTTCTCTTTGTAGCTCCTGAGTCTTGCTGATCAGACTCCTTAACTGCTGCTAATTGGCAAACACGTACTTCTGCATAATGAGAGGGTTTTGTCCTCTATTTCATATTAGCAATGAAAGGCCAAAACTGATGCTCTGCAGTAGACCAGCTTCTCGGAACTATTACAGAGAGGCACATTACTGCTGCTATGTCTGTAAATCTTACGATGTTTTCCCTCACCATGATCCTACTTTAGCTGAGATCTGCTCCAATTGTTAGATGAGACCTGTTTATAATGTCGTGTAATTGAATCAGTTAGAGTCTGCAGGACCATAGTGTTTTGTTGCCAAACATGACTGGTAAGTTAGTTACATCGAATTACAAGTGCATGGCATGACTAGAGAATCTTCTGTTTAAATAAAGCTAGAAAATCCATCTACGAAATGAAGAAAGGGTAAAAACAGAAATACTGAACGTCTCTAGTCCATAGAACAAATGTTTGACCCGCCTCTGAAATGTTACTCGTTTCTGTTGAGAAATAACACAATAATTGAAGTTGGGTGAAAGATGTCAGGCAGGCATTTGTTATTCCTTAAACAGATACCAGCTTGATAACAATGACATAAATGTCTCTATTATAATTATTTACCATCATGTATATTCATTTTATCTTGTCAGCAGTATATGCCAGAACTCTCAAGGAGGGCAGCAATCCAATTTGGAACAGGACCAAATACCCTTTTCTCCTTTGCTTTCTAATTTAGGACCAGGTTATTTTCCATACTTGAAGTTTTTTGTTTGGGTTTTGTTCTTTTTTTTTTCACCACAAAAATATATCTTTTCCTCCCTTCATCGGCTCGGTGTTGATATATCCTCTGACTGTTAAGGATAATAAAAATATAAAGATGTCCTGAATTTCAGTAACAGTTCTGTCAATGTTGCCTGATACCGACATTCCTTCATTAATTATGCCTCACCTCTGTGCTGGCGAATTAGGCCTGTAGGAAAGGATGTAGCCACACTCCAGCCCGAGGTTTGGCTGAAGCCTGTGTAGTGTTATGAGCTCGCACCAGCTTGACAGCCACGTAGAGGGTAGCTTAACTGCCCACGCATCCTTTTCACTTCTTGGGAATGGGTTTCTCTGGTTGTGCGATGCTCTCCCCTGCTATGGTGACTCTGCCAGCTTGGGCACCTGGAGAGACCTGCCGTCCCTGAGGTGACCGGTGCACCGGCACAGTGCCTGTGCCATGCACGGGCCTCCGGCATGGAGGTTGTCTGCACGAGTGCTTGGAAACGCAAGCTCTGGCATCTGCTCACCAGCTCCTGAGCTGTTGAACCTGTTGTGTTTCATTTGCTTTAGAGGAAATTTGAATCTCACATGGCCTTTTTGTTCAGGTTTCCTATGTCGATGTGTGCATATATATGTTGTCAATGTATATATAAGTCGATGTATATATAAGTCAATGTATATATATGTTGTTTTTGGTTTTTAGGCAAAGAATACCCTCTAAAAATGTGTATTACTACCGCTGCCCAGACCACAGGAAGAATTATGTCATGTCATTTGCTTTTTGCTTTGACCGGGAGGATGACACTTACCAATTTGCTTACTGCTACCCCTACACCTATACTCGCCTTCAGCACTATCTTGACAACCTGCAAAGGAGGAACATGGACTATTTTTGCAGAGAGTTGCTGGGACTCAGTGTGGTAAGTAATAGACATGCTTGCCAACTAGCAGGCTTCATTATGAATGTCTACCTTTAAATGCTTATAGAGTATAATTCATCATCCCTGCTAAAGTACACACGCGTACATATTTATTTTACTGCTATCAATGACACACGATGTAGCATACCTGTGTGATGAAATATAGACAAATGCTAATTTAATTTCACATAAAATATTTTCTTTGTGATATGCAAGGCAATGCTAGATTCCCACGTAGGATCAATTCACCTCTAAAGGCATTAAAAGATGAAACTGAAATAGCTTTATTGAAGAAATGTGATTTCTGGAGCGTTCTGTCCATTTGTCTTTCTGGAAAAGCTTTTCTGTTCAGAAGGAAATATGTGGTTTTGTAAATATAATATAGCTTTTTTTGTAAAATAATGCAAAACATACACAAGCTACCTATTTTATTTACTCTTAGAATGTCTGCTTTGGTGATTTGAAATTAAAAGGGGTTTAGTGGTCGCAGTATAGATCCTAGTGGCCACATGAAAATGAAATGTGATAGTTCTGTTGCAGGAAGGAGGGTTAATGGTAAGGCTGAACTTTTGCTCACTTTGCTATAACCTTTCTCTGAAATGTTGCCTGTCCTGAGGATTTGGAAAGCATGACTCAGCCACTCCCATATCAACTCAGAAATTGGCAGATTAAAAAATAATAGCTGAAATCTTGGGTTGGTGGGTTGTTGGTTTTTTTTTTCCTTTTGTGTTCTCAGACTTTATAGTGCACTTGTCACACATTCTTAATCTTTTCTCTGAGATTCGATTTGGTCTAAACTTGTAGTGCGTGTGTGTGTGTCAGAAAAAGAAAGCTGCCTTT
>NW_009648332.1:4321727-4418011 GCF_000708025.1 Charadrius vociferus
CATATATTGTGAAAATCAGAATGAAATTGTATGTATAGCCTGCGCAGGGATAAATAAAAGGCTTCCAGCATTAGAGCAGGCCGTTGAGATCCCTATGGTGACATAAAACTTGGAGGAAAAAATTAACTTATGGAGAAGAGTAAAAACAGAATTAACAAAATAAAGCATTTTTTTAACCCTTTGGTGAGTTAAGTACAGTTCTTGTTTTAAACATGACTGCTACCCCAGCTGATATTAATTATTAATCATTCTAATTAGAGGTACAAACTATTATAAGGGAAAGGGGTATTAAAAAAATGGAAAAGTAAAATCTTCAGAGGGTAGGAGGAAGGAGCACTATCATTTTAATGTGTGTAGGGTTTTAATTGTTAATCTTAGAGGACAGAGCTGTCATTAATTCTGTAATGAAACTGAATTTGTTTCCTTTCACTCTGAAAATAGTGTGTAAACAGTCACATTTGCATATTCATCAAAACCCTGATCTGACTGATTAAAACACTGAGATAGAAGGATTTGTCTTTTATCTGCATTTTGACAGACAGAGCTATACTCTTAAATCTCGTTAACATTGTGTTACCAGTAGTTGCTAAATATTATTTTTCATATTTCAGCAAACTAAACAAACAGATGCCATTCAAAATGTGGCAGGAAATGTGCTGTGTATAAGTCCTGATTTTATATCTATATGTACACACACAGTATGTTTTGCAGAAATTGATATGGTAACATTTTGCAGCTCACCATGCTGATCTGTATAAAAAGCTTCTGAATCAGGCTCATGCTGTAATCTTTGTAAGTAACATTACAATCTCAGAGCATTTCTGGCTTTTCTCCACACACAACTGTCCTAGAACAGCTTGGTAATTTAATGTCTTTGCTGAGCTTGAATAGACAATTTCCATAAGTTCTCTGCAAGTTAAATATTTTAACATAGAGCTTTGTTGCTATCATACATCTTTAAATGGTGAAAAACAGGATCCTTCAGTCTTCACTGCACAGTGCTTCATCAAAGCAGAAGCTGGCTGTACTTTAGAGAATTGCGTGCCATATAGGATAGATTTAGAGCTATGAAAGCGAGCTCCGTCCCCGCTCTGGCTCCTTATGTAAGATAAGAGGAATCAGATTCGCATAAAGAGGCCCTTAAAAGCTCTATTCCTGGCAAAGGGACGATACCCCTGGTAGCACATGGTGAAAGGTAACTTAAAGATGCTGTCTGAGGACAAACTCTGAAGTTCTCATACTGGGCACGGGGCTGAAGCAGGATAGCATTTTGGGGAAGGCTGCGGTATATCTGTCGAGTTGCCATGTAGCCACCGATACCCCTGGTTCATTCCAGGGGAATTTTACAGCTCCATGCAGAAGTTGGTGATTGTGAGGATGAGGAATGGTTTGAAATTATTTCGGTTCTCCTGGATTATAAAGTTTTGTACTATGCTTCTTGGAGACAACAGGATCTCACCACCTATCTTTGGTTTTTGTTTTTTTTTATTATTCTTTGTTTTGGAACAGTAAAATGCAAGTCACAAGAAACCGTGCTTAGATGATTACTCCTGAAGGCTGTCTGAGTGCACATTTTGCTGCATGTAATGTTTTCAAGGCAATCTAATTTCTAATCTAATTTCATATTTTCTCTAAAGAAAGTACTATGCCTCCATTAACTCCTTAAATACTTTCACTAATTCTATGAAAATTGAAAGTGAAATATCAGTATGGGACATGTAATTGTCATTAGGATGCAGAATGGCAAAGTGGTTCAGAGCCAAATGGCAAAGATTCCCATTGCCAGTGTGAACGGATAACTTAGCTGTTCTATTTCTGACCTTTTAATGTTTATGTTCTTTACTTCAGGGAGCTATCCCAAAGTCTGGATGTGCCAAATGGTCTTGAAAATAGTCTCTCCTGCAAGCTAGCTATGATAGTCACCCAGGTATCATTTAAACTGCCATTTTCATTCTGCCATTGTTGGCCTTAGGTAACATCAGGCTTTCTATGGTTTGTCCCAACAGATCAGAAGTTCAAAATCTGTGGGCATTTCTTTAAATTGTGCAGTTACTTTTTTGCATATTACTGATGTGTCTGTTGTCTTGGCATATATTATACAATACTGTACAGCATAATATAGTGAAAAATACTTTTTGTATTTCTCTGAAAGCATAAGCACAAGCTCAATTTACATTTACAGTACCTATTTTATGATATACAGTCACACGTGCAGTAACGGTTATGTGTAGCATTATAACTAATATTTCAGAGCTGGCAAAATTTTTGAGTGTGTCGTCATTTGAAGGTGGTAGTCTAAATTATCTGTGCATACTTGAAGTGTGTGGACAATTGATGAGACCTGTACCTCTACTAGTATTCCATTATCACACATAATAAATTAAACGAGTTTTGGTGAGCCTGGCTCAGCTCCTACAGGCCACTTTACAAATCGCCACTGGCTTGGCAATATTTTCATTAATCACTCAAAACAGAGCCAAGATTAATTGGAGACAGATACTTCCTTTCACCCCATTAGGCAATGGCGCTTCCAAATTACACTTAAAGAGAATTGCAACTGCACATACAAACCACAAGCCTCAAAGGGACTTCCACAGTACACAGAGACTGGAATATGGAATTCTGTTAAATTAAATATTAAACATACATATTTTAAAACAAGAAGGCAATATGTCTAATGTAGAGCTCTGTAAGTGAGCCAATCTCTTAAGTCAGACATGAGAAACTGAGTGAAACAGATTGGAACACAAGGTGCTTCATTCTGACTCCACGCCACTTTGGTGCATGCTTTTAATTTATATAAGTTACTCCTGATTTATGCTGGTATTAGAGAGATCAGAATGAGGCCCCAAGACTGTGAAACTGCGCACCAGATGTCACATTGCTGGTTCATTGATCAAATATCCCTTATTTACTGTCTAAATTACTGGGTAACCCTGTAAAAATAGTTGATCAGTTCTACTGATACCTACTGGTACATTTTTAACTGCTCAGTTATGACTGTGTTAAAGCACGAAGCAAACAAAATAGAATAAATTTTTCTAAGGTTAGATTTCCCATTTCAGCGTTCAGTGTTAGGTTACGTAATAACAGTTCTGTAAAAGAAAAGAATACTCTTCAGCCTTCAAAAAAAAGGTACAGGCTTCAGTGTGATGTGTCATATCTTTAAAATCATGTTGATATCAGATTTTGTACTTTCCAATTGATCTGACTGTAACTAGGTTGAAATGTCATCTAAATGCAATTTATGACCACTTACTTGGTCTGAAAAAGGCCACAGAAATAATGCTTAAAAAAACTAAACCCAACTTCTCATTTCTCTAGAATGTAAAAGTGCACCTACATGTATGTTCAAGGAACATATTCTTTATTCAGAGGTGTATCTAATTACTCTTATAGTACTGCCATTCCCATAGCCTTCGTAATATGGCTGTCATCCTAAAACCGTATGTGAAATTTTAAATGTTCCTATGGCTATTTTCTTAGCTGGGTTGGATATCAGCAGGAGTAGATTTGGACCTAAAAATAACACCACCAACAGTTCTTTCTGAAATAAAATACGATTTATAGTATATAATAGCACAGTATGCTACCAGGGAAATTACAGAAATAACATGAAAAATAACAGGGAACTATTCTATACCACCAGTTTTAAGGAAAATTCCTTTGTTAGAATTTAAAGGAAGTTCTGGGAGATAAACTGGCTTGTGGGAATCATAGACAAGGAAAGATAGGCGAAACTATGTTACTGTTGAAAGTTGCCATCTGTCTTTAGGATATGTACAACTGTTCCTGGTAAAAACAAGAAATACTTTGGTTTAAGTTGGCAGCAATATATAGTTTTGGAAAAAACAAACTCAATAAAATCATCATTTACAGTTAATATTGTGCAAGGTTACAAAATGTATAAGCTGGTTATTTCTTAAATTTCAGAGAGAGCACTGTTTTATATATTAAAATAATTTCTAGAGGGATTTGCATAACTTGTGATTTATCTAACTATGAGTAAAAAAATCTTATATTGGGAAGAAGGATTACAATCTTAAGTCAATTTTGCAGCTTGCATTTTATAACTACCCTTATCCATTTAAAAAACTCTTAGAAAAAAATGCTTGGAACTTCACAAAAAAGAAGCTTTGAGCATAAACAATCGAGTTATGAAATCACTTTCAGAAAAACTGTTATGATCTACCCTATAAGAAGAAAACCTCCTGAAAGGAAAGTCAGTAAATAAATTCTATGTGGTTGTGTTTGTCTGTACAAAGTGTTATCATGCATATGTCCCCAGTTGCACCCTTTCATCCTACAGCCACATGGGGAAACCTTGGGAAAGTCAGTGACCTTTCTGAAGTTTTCACGGGACTTTCTGTGGCTGTGCAGGTTGGCTTTTTGCTTCACAGCTCTTCCATTTCCATGTCAGGTTCTTCACCTCGCCTTCACTCCACAGTTGTCCTTCATCTGGCTTGCCCTTTGCCTCAAATCTAACCTTCCATTTTCTTTCCATTTAGTTATACTTTCGTAAGCTAACCACAAGAAGGGGTGGCATTGTGGCATTTTTTTTCTGCTTTGATGGTTACTTATTCTGCTTTGTTCTTTCCCCTTCATTCCCCTTATGTCTTTGCATTGTGAAAGGAAAATCCAAAATAGCTGTTAGGTCTTCAGATGCCAGGACTGCACAAGGTAGTCGTGTTCTCTTCTGTGCACTCAATATCCCCATACCACTGACCTGTCTTCCCTGTCCTTATATCTTTTCTGCTTTCTATTTGCTCTGTCCTCTAATACATACACCCACATTTCCAGAGAAGCTGGTGTAACACTTGGGTTGTCCAGGCTTCAACATTGAGAGGAAACTAATGATGTAGTCAGTTGTCCTGACATACCTGAACTAATACCCAAGCGCAGAAAGGCATTTTGGGGTCTGAATCCTTGTTTCATGACAATGGCAAATTTCAAGTGAGAGGCAGATTTTACTCATTCCTGTGCTCAGCACTTTCTACTGGTTTGTTGGGTGCCACACAACTTAGTGTGATAGCTGAAATCCCAATAGGAAAAAAACTGGTTTTGTCCGCACAGTCATTTCAACGCCCAGATCTGGGCAGCTGCCTTTAGTTACTGCACCCTATGCTTTTGGGGACAGGGATCGCCTATTTTACGTTCCCTGTTTAGCGTCTTGCTCACTAGAACTCCTTTTTTTTGGTTGATGCTTGGGAAATAACATAGTAAAACCAATTAATATAATTCCATCAAAAAGGCAAGTCTGAGATCCTATATGTACACCAATGTAAAGCCTTTAATGGTTTTAAGATTTACTTAGTTGCCCTGAAGGACATGCAGATATTTTGAAGATATGTATGGCCCCTAGAAACCAGGGAAAACACTAGAATACACTAGAATACATTCATCCTTCTTTCACTTCCATTTACAGAAATTTGTTTTCCCTCTTTTGTAGCACAGCATTAAGCAATAATTACCATGTTGATAGTGATGCTGAATGTACTTGCATGTAGGGGAAATCGTGCTATGTGGAGCTATTAGCTACATTTGCCCCGTAGCACTTCACTGCATTGACTCTGCTGGGATTTTGACTGTGTTTGAGCTGGTTTCTATTTAGATCTCCTGAGCGGTGCCTGTGTAATGCATTTGTGGGGCTGGAGTTGTATTTTAATCTGTATTCTTTGATTGTAAACTCAGAAGATGGTTAGCCTTGCTCACATTACCTGTAGGGCTGAGACCTTGGGATTGAAAGTTCTCTAACAATTTTAAAGTCTGCTCAGTCCAAAGGATTTGGATTTATGCCTTTTAATTTAACCAAAGAAAGAACTATTTATTGATTTAGCTTTATACTAGCTATATAATGTAAATATAATGTATAAAAATCTCTAAATACCTTAGGCAAAATCTTGTTCACATAATTTGTGTAAACTGAGTATTGTAGCTCTGATCCAGCAAAACACTTAAGCATAGATTTAAACTTAAGCATGTTAAATGGTCCTGTTGAAGTCACTGGCACAGTTCATGGCTTCAAGTTAAACATGTGTAAAATTGCCTTTAAGCTCCAAGGTCGGAACAATCAACACTTTGCAAGATCAAGGCCTGGTGTCCTAATGCTTTGCCGTTATCTTGTACTACCACTATAACAACATCACTACAGGGAAAAAACAATAATAATAAAAATCCTAGAATTTAAGACCAGGTTTGCAGTATTTCCAGCAAAACTACTTCTTACAAAATAAAGAGGAATAATGTTGTTTTCAGTCTTATATGAACGTAAACACATTTGGCTATTGGTTAACTTATATTTCAGTTCTTTTTAATTGTTTGTTTTAATGGGCTCCCAGGGGCTTGCTTGTCTAACATGTCACCTTTACTTGCAGTACACCAACACTACTGAAGCTGAGGGTTAAATTAGAGATCTATTTGTAAGATATGGAAAGAATTTACTTGCCAGTCATTGGTAACCAATGGATTTGGCCACTGACTTCATTCACTTCTTGTAGTGTTAGAATAGAACAAATTCACAGTGGGTTTTATGGTTCCAAATAAGTTTCTGGTATTACTAAGTTCCTACTGGACAAGATCTTTAAGACATATATGTTAAGATTGTGAGCTATTTACTCCCACTTGGAACAGAATGTAACAAATAAAACATTTAAAAATAAAGAAACAAAAATCTTTATCACATTCAGTCAGGGTTTGAGGTTTCTGCATACCTTTCTCCACCCTCCCTTCAGATTCATCTGCCCTCTTGTAATGGTATATACCTAATAGATCATACTGAAATAACTGAACAAATGAAAAGATGTCTCAAATTTGATTTAAGGGAGCATCTATTTGTCTGTCACCTAATTTTTGGATATTTCATTGCTTGTCTACACCTAGTTGGAGAAGCTAGGTCAGGCAACATATTCTGCAACCTATTTTGCAGTTCTCTGTAAATAAGCTGAATGTCTGTGTGTAAAGTGAATCTCACCATTGCTCAGCAGTCCTTTTTGTAGTGTACAAGTAAGGTGTGCACTTGAGGCCTTCTGCACAGATATGTGATAATCCTGGAGTTCTTTGTCCTTGCCACGCACGTATTCAGTAAGACTATATCTGTTGTCCTTAAGCATTGAAAGGTGAAAGCTGGCTCTAAAAAGACTTCAGCTTGTATGTCAGAAGGGAATCTGGGAAATATCTTCATATCACATAGGAATGAGAAAATAAAGAAATAAGAAAAGATTTTGATGCCGACTGTAAGATAATGTAGACCAAAGAAGTGTAGTTCAGGTGGCCCGTGCTGGCTAACTGCATCCTTACTGTTGACCCCAAGTATTTGAACATACATACTTGAAGAGAAGAACTAAGGCTCATGACAACCTAATAGATTTATAGAAAGTGTGGCTGGGAGATATTATATGTAGCCTATGATCCATTCTTGATTTCAGCATGGGTTTAGTGGCCCTTATTTTTTTGCACTGTTAGGAAAGTATTTTTGAATCAAACGATAGTGCAATGAAGAAGCGCATCAAACTTACATGTAAGGGAGGCTATTGCCATCCTTATTTTAAGACATCGAGTTACATTCAAATGTATTTTATTTTAGAAGACCATAATAGTACTGAAAAAAAAGAAAGAGGGTATTTCTAGAAAATGCTAGCTCCTCTTGAAGTGCTGCTGTTATCCACAAATACTGAAAGAAATATTTATCTTTGTTTTCAAGACAAAATAACATACAAATAACATGAGGAGACAGGACCTTTTTAACGTAAAGTGGTAGTTAGTAAATCGAAAACGTTTTTTTCACTTCTTAGGAAATATAACATGCAGCTTAAAGCCTTACAATACTATTTTTAAAGAGATCTTACATGGCAACCAGTCATATTGGTATGTGAAAAAAACTGCATTCTCTGATAAAGATCCTCTTTTTCATGTTTTCAAACAGCAGCTGAGCACCATACTGTGGCAGCAGAGAACAATTTGAGAAAATGAACACAGATTGAAAAGGTCTCAGTTACGTGACATTTTCAATGAAAAAAAAGCCAGCCCTAGGCCCACAGTGAAAAGTTTTCACTCAGAATTCCCTAGAATTGTGGACATACCTTTCTACAGAAAGTGTATGTTTTTCTGAACTACCTTAGCTCATGTTCTAATAAATGTGTAACATGGTGGATGACAAAGGAGAGAGATACAGTGCATTTCAGAAATTTTCCTAAGTATGCTCAAAAGAAAAATCAGTTTCAGAAATTAGTTTTCTCCCATTTATTTTTAATTTCCCATTAATTGCATCCAATTTTGCACTTAGTCTTAATTTGTTAAATTTTAAGAGGGCTGTTACTTTCTCAAATTCTAGACTTCAGGATTTTATAATACATATATTTCTTTTCCATTTATATTTTCTGCATTAAGCTGGATTATAATAATGCATTAATATCCATCATTATATTTTTAATCAGCTTCTTAGTTCATTAGTAACAGCTGCACGTTGTTAAAGTTGTTTTCATTATTTTGATGGTTTTTAATCTAAGTTGCTTAAAATTAAAATATTAGCTAGTCTTCTCCATATTTATGGAAGCTGCACTGTTCGGCATGGAATGAGGGAAAGTTTTGTGCCTATCACTAAAGAAAACACCGAATCGCGTGGTCGAACAGCTGTCACAGCTGTCAGCACCACGGACAGTGCACGCACGCGCAGTGTCTTCCCGGGGCGCTCACGCAACATTTTCACACACAATTTTGATAAACTGGAAACACAAACCTGTTCTTTCAGAAGTCCTTTTACGCAAAATTGAGGCCCAAATTTGGATAGTTACACATCAAAAAGCACTTTAATATTTTGGAAACCAGGCCCTATTTGCGACTGCTGAGCTTTTCAAGGTATGGTCCATGTTTTTCGAGAAAATAATGAGACGTGGAGTCTGCTATTTTGCACAGTACATGTCATTCAAGACCTCAGCTTTGTTTTTCTTATTTTCCACCTGAGAATGAAAAATGGCCAGTAAGGTGTTATGTCTGATGGAAAATTTATGGGAATGTCAGAGATGACTGATTAACCGCACTTTATAGATTAACAAATGAAAACTAAGCCAGAGGTTGATGGTACTGTGTTGGAAAAATAGGAGATACTTTGGCAATACAGTGAGGCACATCAAGATTTGTCTCAGACCTGGACATAGATGTTATTCCAAACAATGAATATTTCAAAATTTGAAAGGTAATGAGTAGAACAAGAACAGTGTTACTACTCCCAACAGGGTGATCAAAAGCATTGCATCTTCTTTGTCTACAGTAAGTGGAAATGCATAATCTTGATATTGCCTTGTAGTCTTTCTTCCTCTCTAAAGCTTAAGGAAACAGTCTAGACCTTTAGCATGCTCTAAGCAATCAAGTTATCAATATAAAGTACTTTGGTATCTTCCAGGTGAGAACCATCTCTTCTTATAAGAATTAATGATGTTATAGGGTCCCAGGGAACTCATAAAAGTTTGGGTTTTTTTCTGATTGTGGTGGCCTCTTTATCTTTATGAAGAATCCAGACATTATTTATCCTCACTCTCAAGAGAACAAACTGCTCAGAATGCGAACTCAGGAAACAAGAATACGTGTTTCAAAGGTGTACTTCTCTGCTGTTGTAATCATCCTTACAAGATACTGTGGCAGCACCAGATTTGCCTTCAGCTCCAGCTGATTTTGAAATCCTTCAGAGCTTTAGGAAAAAAACTGCACATATCCTCTAGATTTCTTTTATAGAAATAGATAAGATTTTGTAACAGCAAATAACACTGCAGAGCTGAACAAAATTGTTCTCCCATAAATGAGACTTGGATGCACTCAGACCAAATAACATTGTAGACTCATACTACACAGACTCATAGAAAGACAAAGAAAAAGATATTATATTCCTCATGGTCAAACAGAATTCCTATATGTCCATCTTGGCTGAAATTCCCATTAGCCGTGGCAACCAATGAGAGAAATACACAGCAAGAGATAACATCTGATTTAATGTGGACAAATAGATGGGATGCATTGATCTGTTTGGCAGAAAACTTTATTCTTTTTCATTCCTATAATTCAGATTTTCGCATTACTGGACACAGATGGCAAAATATAATTTTATTAACTATAACCATTTGTTTTGCAGTTCATCAATTTAATTCCAAAGAGTACAGAGACTAGTTTATGCTGGCCATTAACAAAAACAAGTTAGTAGCTAGAGCTATACTACAAATGGCTATAGATGTTGCATACAGTGCTTCAAGATCATTTGTTGCTATGACAATAATGAAGCAGAATAGCTGTGGTCTCTGAAACCTCAGATTTTTCATCTTCCCAGAGAAATACAGGTAAATACAAATTTTTCTCTTAAAGAGCTGGACTTCCTTCAGAACGACAATGAATTTATGTATGTATGTTGCCAAATCAGTAAGCCACTCTCTGCTTATTAGAAAGTTAAATCAGAAAAAAGGAAAATGAATGGATTGTAAAATTCTGACTTCTCATGTTATGTACTGCCAATGTTGGTATGAACCACCAGGTAAAAACCAAGGAAAGTAAACTGATGGTTCCTGTATACCTGCCAACAATCTCCATAATTTCCAGTATCAGCCAAACACACTTTTGGTAGAAGTGAATGAGGACTGCATATCAAAATAATTTCCTGATCTCATGATTCTTTTCTTTACCTAATAAGAAGTGCATCTGTATTCTTTTTTTTTTTTTTTTTAATCTGGTGAACAAATTGGATTTTGGAAATTATATCCACCCTAGTTTCATGTATTTCCAAATAATGGGACAAATTTCCTGACATGCTCCATCTGAAAACTGACTCTGAAAGGAAGGAAGTTCTCTCCTGCAACTGGTGACCACAGAGGAGTTGCTTCATAATCCCTTTTACTAAATAACATAGGGGATTGACCATTTTTCATGTCTATATGTTTTTTAAAATGCAGATAAGCTCTCTTTTCTTTCATACTGTCACAAATAATTAACTTTACCTGCAATAACGCTGAACGACAACAAGAAGTTTACACAGATCAGTGACTGGTGGTGATTAACATCCATAAACTACTAGCTCACAAAGATACCTTCTTTGATTAGTTTGAGAAGTTGCTGAATGTAATTTGAAATCTGCTCCATGTGCTAGGATGTAGGATAGCCTGTACTCTGACAGCAGCACACGCTACAGACGGACATCAGAGAGATGTGTCTTTAACAGACTAGGGAGCCCTGTGCACAGACAATTCAGAACACTGGGCTTCTCTGGGAACTGTTATTACACAGAAATTTAGTAGAAATAACAAAAGTGTTGGGACTTGGAAAATTTTCTTTCATTCAAAAATACTACATAATTGTTATAAGGCAGTGATCACAGTCTACTGCATGAAAACAATGTGTTATGATAGTAAACCTCTGGAACTGATAACGTCATCAAATTTTTCTGACCACGCTTAACTTACCAGTATACCACTGGTTGCAGATATATTTCAATAATGATCATGGATAGAATTCCTTACAGCAGCTTCATGCTGTATTCTGTATGCTGGGAATATCCAGCTGCACCCCAGTTAGCAGCCAACATGAATATGAAATTTTACAGCTTTTATTCCATGGGCACTCTGACTTAAATATCTCTAGGAGACACTTTCACCATGTCACAGTTTGGTAAGCTGATTATATATTATTTGAATCATCCTGAATGCCAAAAGAGGGGAAAAAACGGTCCTGTTAATAGATAACGTATCGCCAAATTTTCTTCTTTTCAGATGTCCATAGTATTTTTTTTCTCTCGTTCTAACACAGAAGAAAATTGTTTCATGCCAATCATCACCTTTTGCATTTTAAAGCATTACATGTGGATGTATCCTGATTTCAGAAGGTTATATTCATTACAAGTTTATATCTGCTATCTAATAATAAACTGGAATCTACTAGAATGGCATGAATAAGAAAAATATGCTATGTGATAATTTTCACATTTCCTGTCTTCCAATCAATACCATTTGAACTATTTATTGTCACTAATTTTGGAAAACCCTTCTCTGAAAGTGCCACAGTCAAACTGAGTGTTTCACAGTATTGTATTCAGTTTCTTTAAAATTTGTCAAAAGCTTTTAAAGGTTTTTTCACTATTATCAAAACCATCTCCATTGTTTCTTTCATTTCTCATGACACCTGCACTGAAGCATTGGTCACAGCGTCATTAGTCTCTCTCCATTAAAGTTGCCTTTCTTCCAAGTATAATGTCTGCTACAGAGGCAGCGGTGCAAGGAGATCTGATATCTGACCTCTCCTGTGCTGTGTTTCATTACAACAAAGGTTTTCCTAAATTGCATCCAAAAAGTTTTCTCAAAGTCGTTTCAGAATTTACCAAATTACTAAATTATCTGTGCCTTTCCCTAAGCTTCCTGCTAGTTTTGAGAATATCATTCACTTCTAAGATTCTAGAAAGGCTTTAGACTTCTACTTTGACAGAACTAAGGTCTTCAGTTATCATCTTGATTTATTATCTCATTTCATGATTTCATCACACATCTCTGATCTTAACAACATCCAAAAAACAAAAGAAAGACATGAACTGCTTCAGTAGTACCTTGTAGATACATTCTGACTATCTGTTGGGTAAATCAGTGGGAAGTTTTTTGCATGCATTATATGGTTAGGATTGGCTTGTTATGGATTTCTTTGGATAGAACAGTTCTGGCAGTTTCTTCTTCAGCACGGTAAGAATTCATTTGTTTAACTTACTGTTTGGGAGTTTCTCACAGTGGTGTGCATACAGAAGCAACCATGCATAAGAAATGTTAAGGTTATTTACAAAGAAATGCTTTTTTCCTCTAAAATCACCATGCACCTTCCTGCACCTTGGGTTCATAAAATTTAATATGGCAGAGAAGACAGGAGCTCCAGAGCCATGGACAGGAGTAAAAGCAGAGAAAAACCCAACGTAAGTCTTTGAGAAAAATAGATTAGGTCATCCAGTTACAGTAAGATACATGTAGACATTTTCAGTAGCTGTTTGTCTTTCAGTGTCACGGGTGAGCCCATGATGACATACAGCCTTTGTGTTTGCTTAACATTCAGGAGACACTTTTGACAAATAGGGTCGTGTAATGATGATGCTTACCAGATTTGGGAATATGTATTGCTACCATTACTTCAGAGGTCAGTTTTAGCTTTTTGAACTTCAAATTAGAGTCCAATCATCTTCAATCCTACTGTAAATTTTGGGAAAATATCTGTGATGAATGAAAGTTATGCAGAATTGTTTGGGGGAGGGGATTTCCCATATATTGGTAATATTGGAGCTAACATTACTCCTTTTCTTTATAATGAATGACTGTAAAATGCAAGAGCCTTAGAGCAACTGTGCATATCAAATAACTTGAATGTGACCATGTTTGTGTTAAACAGGACTGAAATATGCAATACTTACCTTGATTCAGAAACTAGATACTAACATGGGTTGATGGCCATTCATGACAATAGTTTCAAAGGCAATTTTTAATATTTTAATTTCTATGATCCTCTGCAAGTGAGCCAAGAAATGCACTTAGGAATGTCTTTATTCTGCTTGAAGTCATCTGCCAGTTCTTACCATATTCAGTGAACTTTCACAAGAAAGATGATGCTTGAGAACTTGTAAAATTTATATATAATGTTACATTTCCAGAATGGATATCCAGCTCCTAATAATTTTCAGTTTATTAATTTAAGACCTTTGTTTTAATAAGTCCCAAAATAAGATTATTTCCCTCATCCTGATCTGGATTGAAGACCTCTGAGCATGTACCTTGGAAGAAATGAAACAGTAAAGAGCAACTTTTGGAATTCGGGGATGCTAGCAAGGGGAAATTTCTTATAGTCACATAATCCAAATATCTAAAAACCCCTTGCTTAAATGTAGCTGCCATTGTTACATTTCTGTGCTCCTTGCAATTGTCTGGCTGTTCTGGAAAGAGAAGCGTGTGTGTTTGGTTTCGTCCATCAGAGAGCTCAGAGACAGAATAATGTTCAATCATGATGTTAATCACAGCACAACAGTTTCTACTAAAATGACTCTATAGAGGATTTATTCTCCCATCTATGCAGGTGCATAAAGAATTCTGTTAATGGGTGGTGCATATACTCTTGTAAAAGAATTGATTCCTTTGTATTAAAATTACATGCCTGGGATTTTAACATAAAATCTGAAAAATCCCACTGTGCAAAACTGACTTAAACTCAATTTCCCTCTCCCCCTTTTACAATGTCAAGATGCCTGAGTGCTCAAGTGACTGAATAAGTACTAAATATTTAATGCATGGAGGTTACATTAACTGAGTCTTTGATCTGAAACTTCTTAAAAACATCTTAAAAGCCCTTCAAAAACGGGTTAGTATTTCATTACAGTCACTTAAAATAGATTTATTTTATCAAAACATCCTGTCAGAAACCCCAAAGCTGTGATTAATAACCTACAGCATTTTGACTAAAGCATCTCCTAATAATAGTTTCTTAGTGTATCAACAGATTGCCTGTTGTGGGTAGGAAATAGCTGGCCCTGTCGCCTCTGTCTGGCACTTGCATGTATGCACAGTTTCTCTGCTGAGAGTTTGAACAGGTATATACATTAGAATCCACAGTGGGATTTTGCACGCTTGATACTATTCAAACAGGATGTCTCTCATTTAATTCCGAGATTAATTTTTTTTTTTTTTTCTTCATGGAATAAATTTAGTACGGCAATTTTGTACAGATGTTTCTGTATAGTAACATTTACAACTATTTGGGCAACATGAACAATGGGATGGATCAATAATTAATATCATCCTCAAAAAATTTTGCTTGTTTTTAATCTGTACAGCATAATTTGAGAGCATCTCTGGCTTTTTCAAGATTCTGTCCTTTAGTTGTTTTTTTTTTTTTTTATTTTTCAAGGGCAACAGACTACAGTATGATATTATGTGAGTATCTGCTAGATGTGTAGAAGACAGAAGCGTACGCAGAGGCAGGTTTCTATATGATGACTTTCTACTGTATCCAGCAGACATTTCATGAGAGAACTTGGCCCACCCAAATCTATCCTTCCACCTTGTTGTAGATTTCCTTCTCATTGGCTTTGTGCACCTGTAGATCCCACCCTGAAATTCCCACTGTGGTTTTCCTAACACAACATGTACTGTCCTAACACAATGAACACACAACTTCGGATCTTCAATGATTAATCACAAACCACCTGGTCACTCTGGTGCTGAAATTTGAATTCATGCATTTTTGGCTCATGCTTATAATTTCCACTTCTTAATTCATACCTGCTTAACCAGTTGAAAGGAAGCTGAAAAGATCTGATTAGGAACTGGCCTGTTTCTGTCTCCTCAGGAATTAGTATATTAAAACAAAATGTTAAGTGTATACTGGGATAACAAAGGAAATTAAATGCTGGATTCTGAGCTCACTGTAGTATATGTAATCATCTGCCGTTACTTTCCCAAAGCAAAAGTTAAGGATTTCTTCTCGAGTCCCCCACAATGCTAGTGAAAGGCACATGGCAAGAAGCACTTTGAAAATATGTAACTTGTTTCTTAAGGGAAATGCACCTTTGTCAGTGTATAGCTTGTGTAGAAGATGTTTTGCATATAAAAACCACGTGTAGATTGAATCCTGTTATGTAAAGCAAAGCTGCTTTTCTGTGGAGTTCTTTTGTAGTACCAACATTAAAAGGGTTGTTATAAATAAAAGTGGAATATAATTATAAATGCCCTTCCGAGGCAAAAAAATCCTTGATTACCTTTGAATTCTTTTGCCCTTTAAAAAGGTTATATTTAACTGGTTCAGTTTCTTACTTGATGTTTCAGTTCCCAAGGGAAATCAACCTCCAGTACGAACTGTTTCAATTGGGTTACACGACTTTACTTTGTGTCTTGCATTTGTTAACAGACAGGTTATATAATGCTGCAGGCTAACTATACGTTGCCCTGTTTTGAGCTGCCATAGGTACTCCTGTGTTCGTGTTCAGGGGGATGACCAGGGAAGTGGGAAATGGTTTTCGAAAGTTCTGCTGAAATTAACCCCTCCTGATAATAGTACGAAGTAGAGACTTCAGGAGCAGCGTGAGGCTCTAAATCTTAAACTGTAAAAATATATTTAATATTTCGATGTGCAAGTTATCATACATGGTTTTTTATGATCAAAAAGAAGTGGGTCAAATTCAGCCTTTATTCCCAATGGCATGTAATCTGTGGAAGAGCTATTGACTGGAACAGGATTTCCTTGAGTTACCGATGTTGTAACTGAGAAAGTAATTGGAGCATGTGTGTGCTGCCTCACTGAAATGCAGAAGGCTGAATTCTAGGGGGATATTTTCCATTTCTAGGTAGTTTGGTCTTGAACATCTTTAGATTCATTATTCTTATATTTCCATCAAGTAATGCTTTCCTGGTAGAGGAGAAGATGAAAGGACCTTTTAAAAAAATATCAATAACACAAAAAAAAGGAAAGAAAAAGGGGTTTCATCCAGGCTTTTTTTTTTTAGCTGCTGATCAATAGCCCCATGAGAGTGCCGCATTTAGAGAAGAAAGGCAAGCAAGCAAGAATCTTAACTAACTAGCAGGAAGTTGATTTTAGGATGCTGGTATTCGGGCAATTGATAAGAGAGGAGGAAATATTTATGCTCAGAATCAGCAAAAGCAGGAACATGCTTTACCACTCCACTTTGCCTGTTTAATTCCACAAGTCATATACACATAGGCTCTGGAGATAAATGTAGACTAATTTTGTTAATTGCATGGAATAAAATTTGCAATGAGATGGACAATGAGATATGGCAATAATGTTTGTATTTGAGAATGCTACATTTGCAGCAGAGGTAAATTATTGTATAGATTGACAGCAGTCTGTATGTCCCTAGTGCTGTTGGTGGCACACTGCAGATATCCCCCAATCGTTGTTCTGGCAACTAATTCCTTGCAATAGGCGATGATGTATATACTATTATCATTTTTACCTACATAAATTCAGAGAGCTCAGTTGAAGCTTGTTCTGTTTCATTGTTGCACAGTCTACGCTAGTGAAAAAGGACTAAGTTCTAAGACAACGTGCTTGTGTTTCAGAGGTGGAGAAACATTGGGGCCTTGTTCCCGTGTTGAATTGATTTTTATATTTTCTTTTTTATTTATTAAAAATGCATATGCAACCCAGAATGATTCGTAGAGGTTTTGGGAGCACTGCTGAGTAAGCCAAACTACCTATATATTTCTTTAGAGTCACCAGTGCGCTTGGCAGGCACCGTTATTTTTGCAGTAGCTTACTGACAGCATTTATTACATAAAGCTTTTGTGCTTTTTTAGTTGTTTGATTTTAAAACAACAAAAAAAAATAAAACAATTGCTTTAAATTTCAATATCTCATAAAAGAACAGTATTTTATTAAAAAACCCTTCCAGAAGACATGTTTCCACCTCCACCCCCCCAAGTTTATTCCTTTTATTCACTGTGAGCATGTCTTGTCTTGTTTTTAGGCTGAATAAACTGCTGTATCACATCGCCTATGTGAAACCCATATAGTGACTGATTTCTGTTACGTTAACTCTTTCATAGTATTTTTTTATGTATTAGTATAAATTGTTTGCATGCCTCTTTCTGTAACTTAAGTTTATTTAAAATTGTTTAAGAAGCAGAAATAAATGCATCTCTACCTTCTCTGTTCTGATTTGCTCGGTGCCTGAAGTTCAGGGTTAGTGATTAGACAGTGAAGTTAGACTTCTAAGAGAGTCAGGAATTATGAATTATATTTGCACTTCTGGAGTTGTGTGTATTTTTAGTAAAACACTATCATGCTCTGTAGGATTATTTTTTTTTGGTTCTGTTAATACTTGTATGGGAAATTTGAATTAGAATTATGAAATATCCACTCTGATGCATAATGATGTGATCCCCTTCACAGCCACAAATTTTTTTTTTGTTTATGCTACTTTGCATATGACCAGCTATCATGCAATAAATTGGCTTTCCTGTCTACTATTCCCATCTTCTTAAGCCTTCATATTCCTACAGAGTTGATTCTGCTCTTCCTTACTTGTCTTATATATAATTTTTTTTGTCATGACTAACTTCAGGTATGACACATTTCTTAATTCTTAGCTAAACGATTATTACATTTTGAAATGTGATGGCTCAAAACTCTCTCTTCAGGTAAGCTATTGATTACTTTTTTCCTATTGGGGAAATTATTTTAGTTCTTTAGGTTCTGAGCACTTTTTGTATTCAACTAACTGTTGTAACAACTATCATTGTTCGAGAAACTTTTCAACCCTTAAAATATTGGCCTGTAATCTTTTATGCAGGAAAAGGACTCATCGAAATATGATAGGACTCTTACCACAAAATCTTAGCTGAGCACTAGCTTCAGTCTTGTACGTGTCATCTCTGTATGGCTTATGTTCTAGATTGCATTTGATGGTGCAGCTTGTTCAACTAAGTAAGGAAGAAGGGTAATCTGCCTTGAGAAAAATGTCCCCGTACCTCACTTTTTGCATAGTTCTTATTTTAATTGATATCAGAGTAGTAAAAATTTGGTATGATTAGGGGTTTCTCAGTCTCCGTCTACCTGTGTCTATCAGCCTTTTGTCTATCTATAGAGAGTCCAGAGGAGAGCCACGAAGATGATCAGAGGGCTGGAGCACCTCTACAAAGACAGGCTGAAAGAGTTGGGGCTGTTCAGCCCAAGGAGGAGAAGGGTCCAGGGAGACCTTATAGTGGCCTTCTGATATCTAAAAGGGGCCTACAGGAAAGATGAGAAGGGACTCTTTATCAGGGAGTGTGGTGATAGGATGAAGGGTAATGGCTTTAAACTGAAAGAAGGTAGTTTTAGTTTAGATATTAGGAAGGAATTCTTTACTGTGGGGGTGATGAGACACTGGAACAGGTTGACCAGAGAAGCTGTGGTTGCCCCATCCCTGGAGGTGTTTAAGGACAGGTTGGATGGACCTTTGAGTAACATGGTCTATTGGGAGGTGGAACAAGATAATCTTCAAGGTCCCTTCAAACTCTAACCATTCTGTGATTCTATGGTAAGTAAAGACACTTCCTTGTCTAGGTTCCTAAGTGCCCTGAAGGTCTGCAGCAGCATCCAGACTTCTTATTGCCTTTAACTTCTCCTCCAGCTCTTTCTCCTGTGCCAGCCAAAGTGCTTACAACTTACTGTTTCTACTATTCAGCTTTACCCCAAATCAATGTTGCCTACTTATTCCCTGCTTTGATTTGCTGTCTTAGCAGGCCACGTATCCTGATATGCGAATTACTTCTTTGGTTTTCTTCAAGTTTTTGGTATTTGGCAGCAGATTTCTGTAATTTATTTCAGAAGTAACTAGTATGATTTGCTTTTGTTCTACTTTGCTTAAAATTGTTTGATGTTGTAACTGTCATTCAGGGCAGTAACTTGGAAACGAGCTCTTAACCGTTTTTATTCTTTATCATCTTCATTAATATTGCTCTAACATTCAACCTGTAACCGGTGTAATAACATGCATACTCTGTGGTTTTGATGCTCTTTGCATCAATGTTAACTTTTTGTGTCTGCGGAAAACTCTAAACCTCCTAATGCAAAATAATTTTATTTGCGGGCATAGGGGAGTTAAACTTTCTTTCCCTTACAGTTTTCATTAGAGAGAGGCTTACTGGTACCATGGCAGAATGCTCAAATAAGCATTTTAATGTTGAATAAAGGTCAACACACTTGAATTTGAAACCATTAATCCTTTTGCTCTTAAAGCAGGCAGAACTTTTACAGACTAAATAATGCATTAAATAGTAGACTTTTAAAGTTCTGAAGAGGAGAAACATACTTTCAAATTACCAACTTAGAGTTATAGAACTTTACATCTTCTGTTGTTTTAAGCAAAATAAGTTTTGGGGTTTTTTGGGGGGTCAGGGGTGGTGTTTTTTTAGTATTATTTTATTATTTCCCATTGTCAGGGTGGGAAAAGGTATTTCTGAGTTCATAGGGCTACAGAAAAAGAGTCCCCAGTGTACAAAAAAACCACGTGTAGTGAAGACAATGCCAGTACTTTCAGGTTGCAACAATTATATCAGTCTATGGGTGTAGAGGACCTCTGGTTCAGAGGAAAAGAAGTTTGGGCTCGCTTTAATTTCTGGACTTTGAACAGTTGTGGCAACCCTCTAGGACATCACAGACTGTGAAATTAAACCTGTATTGCCTTGTGTTGAACTCTTAACCTATGTATGGCTGAAGCCTGTCTTTTGGGAAGGCATCTAGTCTTGATTTCAAGGCACCAGGAAACAGAGTATCTACTGCTTCCTTTGGTAATTTGTTCCAGTGTCTGATTACTCTCACTGTTAAAAACATAAATCTAATTTTTGAGTTGAATTAATCGTGGATTATATACTTATTTGGTTTTCTCTGGAAGCTAATTTTTTACTACAAGATTAAGAAATCATTTCTTTCAATGGGGGGCAGGGAGATAAACTTGATGGTAATGCAACAGATTGCAGTACTTGATTCTCACCTCAAGATATTCTATTCAGCCCTCAAGTATTTTTCTGTGGCTTCTTTCTGCATCTATTTCAATTTCTCAATATCTTTTTAAAAGTATGGGTTCTAGATTTCCATAGCTTTATTCAGTTTTGCAAATACTATATTTGGAAAAATTAGGTATTTAATCCTGTTCACTGCTCCCCAAACAGCACGTGCAAGGATCTCATTGCTGGGATGTTTCAGTGGGGCTCATGGATTCACAGGAATGGGAAGGTAATCTTGATCACCCTTCCAGCATGGCTGGATCAGGACTTATTCTGGACAGATTTCTGTGTTATTTCTGACAGCTTTTTCCATGAGAATTCCAGAACTTCTACAGGCAATCTTTCTTCTCTGCACTTTACTGCTTCTTACTACCTCAGAGTTTTTTCCTAAAATCTAGCTGCAGTCTCCCTGGCTGCTCTTTAAGTCATTTATGTCTTGCCCTATATAACAGCAACACAAAGAGCAGTTTGGGGGTTTTGTGGTTAGGGTTTTTTTCTATTTTTTTTTTTTGTTTTTTTTTTTAGCAACCTTTTACTTATATCCGTACATCTTTTTCTTCTTTAACAACCCTCATTCTTACTTATAGTGATATTTTCTAGACTATAAATTTCTTCTGTATTATCACTGGTTGGTCCTCGTTTTCTGGAGGTGCAGT
The DNA here is from genome assembly GCF_000708025.1 of Charadrius vociferus. Taxonomy (NCBI): domain Eukaryota; kingdom Metazoa; phylum Chordata; class Aves; order Charadriiformes; family Charadriidae; genus Charadrius; species Charadrius vociferus. Next base: position 4,342,876 of record NW_009648332.1, read on the forward strand.
GCCTCAGATGGGATGAAATAATGCAGATGCGGCTTTACCGGTGCTGAGTTAGAAGGATTCTTCTGTGACTTGCAAGCTATACCTAATTTATGCATTGCAGTAGGACATTTGTCTTTTCTGGAGCAGCATGATATTGTTGATTGATTATCCAGCTTGTGATCCACAACAACTTCTAATTTTCTATAGTATGGCTACCAAGTCAGTGGTTCTCCATCCCAAGCAGTTAATTATTCTTGGCTAAATGCAGTATTTTGCATAATCCCTACTGAACAAGCACTATGGCTTCCAAATCAGATCTTTAAATTAGCCAAGGTTATTCTGAATTCTGGTCTTTTGTCCAACGTATTTATAATGCCTCCAAGGAGCACATTGTCACAGCAAGTATGTTTGTAGTGCTCTTTTCTAGGTCATTAATCAAAATACTAAGTGCTACCAGACCTAGGAAAGTCTCGTACAGATTCTCACTTTGAGATACCTTTTTATGTTGCGAGGAACGTTGCTGACCCACTCCCTGAGTATGATTTTCTGAATCAGTGTTGCACCCATTTTGTACTGTTTTCATGCGAATCATGCTTCCATGGTTTGCTTAGAAGATTATTATGTGGAAGAGGATCAAATATAGTCCTAAATACACATGACATATGATGCTTTTCCTCTGTCCACAAGGCCTGTTACCCTATCAGGGAAGAAAATTAGATTGCTTTGATGTGATTGCTCTTGACAAATCCATGGTAGATGTTATACATGTCCTCATTACCTTCCAGGCACGTACAAATAGTTTTGCTATTTGTTTCAGTATTTTTCCATGAATTGAAGATAAGCCAATTGGCCTACAATTATCAGGCTTGCTTTTTTTTTTAAAAAAAAAAAGAAATCTTTTTTAAAGATAGGCATTACACTTGCCCTTTTTTGGTCTTCCAGTTTCTCCATTATCCTGTTTAAGTTCTCAAAGGTAAACCCTAATGACTTTGAGATTCTTAGTTAGCTCTTTAAGTACTGTTGGATGAAGTTCATTAGTCTCAGCCCACTGAAAAACATCTACCTTACCTAAGTATTCTGAATATTGTACCTTCCCTATTTGAGGCTCAAGTCTGGCCCTTTGTCAGCGATATTAATTGTGATAGCTACATGGTTGCAATTGACCTTATAATAGAGACTGAGGTGAAAGAAAAAAAAGGATATTCATTAGTCTTTTTGGCATCATCCATCATGTTCCACTCCTTTTATTAATAGTGGACTAGCCTTTTCCTTGATATCCCTCTTACTTGAGTATCTATAAAGTGATTTTTATTACCCTTCTTTTCTCTTGATGTTTGTCTCTCATACATACTCATTTGGATTTTTTACTTTTATCCCTGCAGGATGGGTAGTTCCTTTCTACTGCTCTATCAGTCCTTGTTCTGTAGGTGTCACCTGTGTTTTTATTTATAAATGTAAAATTTCATATTTCCGTGCATCTAAACCACACAGTTTGAACTGGCCCAATTAACGTAGTGACCTAGTTTCTGTGACTAACCTGCCCCTCATCATCTTTCAACTCAACAGCTGTCTGTTTGGCCATAGATGACAGCTGTAGTATAACCACCTTTTCTTCTAGATCCTCAATTAAAAGATTGGACGGTGTTAGGGTAATACCTGTTTTTGTGGTTTTCCATCAAAAACATCTGCATTACATGGTAATTCTTTAATTACTAGTTCTGGGGAATTTGCTTTAATTATCTTTTCATGCATTGAACATATGGTTTATTGAATTTATGGAATTACCATTTTTTAAATCCTGGTGACATTTTGAAGTAAGTCAAAAGCTTCGTGAAATTATTTCTGAAGAAATCAGTTGCATATTTTTGTCTGTACTGAGATTTTAATTTTTATAGAAATAGAAATTAACTTTCCAGAAGTAGAAGTGAGGAAAAGGTAGGATTGAAAGGCTGGATTAGGATGAGTTAATGATTAATAGAGTGACACGCAAAAACTTTCATATCCATAGCAGAATATAGAACTTTATTTGTGATATGGGGAAAAAACAAAGAGATAACAAGAAGACGACCCCTATATGTGCAGCTTCCTTTCAGGACTATATTTCCTTAATATCTGCTCTGCTGGTTTTCCTATTCCTTTAAGCTTCTCTGCTACAGACATGCAAAGCTCCACCAAATGAATGTCCTCAGATATATTATTACCCCGTAGATATAAGTATCTACAGCTTGCCACACGAAAACCCCTAAGCCCATGGAGCTCAGCTTATTCCGAACCTTTGAGTCTGACCAGTGCTTTGGATGGTGGCTTCCATTGTTTCAGTGATCACACCTTATAATGCAATACTGTTGCTTCTGACGTTTATATTGAATGAAGGGCATCTTCACAGAGGTCTATGATTGCTCATAGATCAAAGCCAGATTTGCTAGCCATCACCTCCCTGTCCAATATAATGATATGCATTGACAATTATGATACTAAATGCAACGTGATTGTTTATAGATCATTTCTTGATTTAACCAATTGAAGCAGCTGTAATATCACTGGCAATACAACAAATATAAAGAGGGAATAAAAGATTTGATTAATATAGTGAACTAATGAGATAGGCCATTTGCTTACAAGGAAACCTGAAGGTTAATCATTCATAGTCTAACAAAAAATCAGACTTCGTGAGATCATATTATTGTTAATTGAAGAAGGCAAGTCCTAAGTATGAGAGTCATCCATTACTTATGTGTAGCCTTGTTTATTATATGACTAAATCTGACTTGCCAGTTAGGATTTCCTCATGTAGAAATGTATTTCGCTCCATATTTGGAAGATGGCAGTGAATGTGGCTCTGTCACATTTCATTACTTTAGACTTTACTCTGTTTCATTTCAGTCTGCAGTAGGACTACTTCTGAAATGGGATTATTGACCCCTACCATTGATCATGCTGCCCTGGTGTGTGTGCGTGTGTGTGTGTGCAGTTAGTACTACTATCAAAATATGAACATCTGAAGGTAAAAATAATACATGATCTACAGTGTAAATAATATCTATGGATCTTTCCTTTCTCTTTCTCTTTTATCCCCCTTTTTTTCTGAGGCTAGCTTAGTCTGTCAGCAGGATGAAAGGAAAAATTGCTACACTTGTGCTAAATTTCCCCGGGGAAAGTAAATTATGGACAAGCCTCCAAGGACAACCCAGAAAGAAAGGGATAAGATATTGATGCGCACTGTACCTCTCGCTCTTTCTTCCTTGTCCCACAATTGAGCACTCCTTCAATGAAAAGTTACGAGTTCCTTGTTAAATTGAATTTCTCTCCTCCTTGTCTCACAATTTATTGTGATGCTGAAAATTTTATATCTTGGTAAAAACTGGCAGCAGCCTCATTTGTCCCAACAAAAGGCTATCCTGGTTTGAAAAGGTTTTGAAACAGAGCTATGAACACTCACACTTAAAGCCAGATATTCATGTCAGTTCCCAGTTTATAGGAACTTTTTTAGTTACTGTGTTTTTTCATCCATTTTAACCATTATTCTTTTGGGGGTGGGGTGGAGGTAGAACAAAGATTGGTAGGGAAGAAGAAAAGTTTGAATGGTGAGTATCATTTGTACCAGCGTCGCTATAAGTGTTGCCTGCTGATTTGTTTGAAGAAGTACTGACAAATCTTGCCTCCTAAATTTCATGCTGCAACATTTTGGTGGCCACCAGAACCTCAGGGGACGGTTTTAAAGAGAGCTTTTAAGGTTTCATTTTTAACCCTGTTCATGGATGCTTTTGTTATTGATTCCCAGGTTGCTAAACTTTCTTCTTGTTTCTACTCCACTAAGTAAGGCCACGTATCTCTTTCTCTGTGTGTGTTTTAATAGAGGATAGAAGATGGGAGAAGTTAGATTTAAACTTTGTTGGATTTGATAGTGAACTCTTTCTTCATGGAGCCAAAACCCATGAAATGCTGGAATTGTTCCACTGAAAAAGAAGGTGAGGGGAGGGAAGGATTGGTCTGATTTAATCTCCAAATACTTTGATCTATCAGTATTTGACTCCATGATGTCCTGCAACTTCCATAACCCCCCTTGTAGCATGGCTTCTTGTGTCCCAAAAGTTGTTACTGCTTTCAGGTTTTCTAAAGGTTCCCAGGCTTTTCTTGTGGGTTCACAGGTGAGCTGATGAGAACTGACTGGTATTTTAATTGTCCATTACATTCTCCATCTGTCTTTGGAAGATTTGGTCTGGATAATGATGAATCTCAGCTTTCACTGACCTTTCATAGTATGGTGGGGTGTGGCTGCACGTTGGTCTGAGACATAGCAAAGAGTGCTGTGAAAGGACTGCTTTTCTGAATCTGCAGGTGGAAGCAAAGCGATGAGGTTTCCGATGAAGCCTGATACTGTGACTGACCAGGAAAAGTGATTGGTAGATTATTTGGCCATTAGAAACAATGTCTAGTCTCTCAAAATAAAGAAATCTTCTGAGACTGACATCTTAGACATTCAGCCTTAGATATGCTTTAGATATTCAGCCCTTGGTGTGGTTCCTGCTGTGGTGTCATGCAAACCACAGTAAAGGTTTGAATGAAAAAAGACCTAATGATTTGTTAAGATACACAGTGAATGGCACCTCTTGTATCAAATCTAAATGTTGGAGAGATATTGCCTTGTTTTTTTTCCCTGGTAGCTTTCTCTGCAGTCATGCAGGGTGCTTAATTCCGGTGAAACGGAAAGCAGAAAGACTGACATGCTACATGACATTCCAGTTATGAAAGAAAAAAAAAAGTAGCAGATTGACAGGCCAATAAAAATACACAGAAGGTTTTTCTCCTTTCCAAGGATACACGTGCGGGAATGGGGGAAAGAAAAAGGCTGGGGAGGGTGACATATGTATGATTACGTATAGACCCACACGTATATATGCATATGCATGTATGCATAGGCCTATGTGCACAGTCAAACATTAAGTCAACAGATAATGATGTATGTTCAAAACATCCTTTTTGTTCATGTTAGCCAAAATGCTGGGATTTTCACTGTTCATCATACCTTAAGCTGGGTCTGCCATCGGTGTGACACGTGGAGCAGAATTTCTTCTGTGAGTTGCTGCAAAGGAGAGAAGCCCAAGCTGTATAAGCAAGAGCTGGTTTTTTTTCTGGTGCACCACTAACCAAGAAATATGAGTGACACTTTGCTTGTGTTGAACCACAGTTGTTGGATAGAGAGACTGGGAATGGGAGGAGACAAGTTTCACTTATGAAAAGAGTAAATGTCTCTAAATGTTTAAGGCATAGTTTTGCATATTAATCGAAAGGTTTACAAAAAACAGTAGAAATGATCTAGACTTTGGCAGTTATGTGACAGAATGTTTTACACTGTATTTTGGGTTTGACATGTTGGTTTGAGCTCATCACGTGAAAAAGGCAGCAGTGGATTGGATGAGTTGACCCTCCTGAGGATGGCTGCTCATCTGAGGTTGCAGAGATTTAAGAAAATGATGGCATTCCCAAGTTAAGCTGTGGCTTCCTTTCACAGGGGAGAAGGCTGAAGATTGGGTCCATTTTTTGCTGTGGATGTAGTTTCCACCATTTGGAAGATCCTGAAGGCCAATTTGATAGTTTTCTAAGAACATGTTGTAGTCTGGCCTGTAGGAACTACATGGTTTGCATGTGCAAATCAGCAAGTTCAGATATTTCTGATAGCACTTTCTCAGTCATTTTTTCTTAAGTATCTAGTTTTCTGTGTTAGATTTTAACCAAAGAGTTTATTGCAGTCATGATGAAGCCCTCTAACAAAGACGCAGCAGCTATGGTTGTTTTCTCTGTTGCTCATATAGTACTGTCCCTCTTTTGAAGTTCCTCACCAGCTTCTTCACCTTATTGCTATCAAATTCAGTCTGCCTTTCCCTCTCTCTGCATCAAGGCTTCACAGTCACATCACTGGTTTCTCTTACTGCTTCTGCCTAGCTTATTTTCTACTCTCAGCTGGGTCCAAAGTGATAACTTACTTGGCCATTGCCTTACTCTTGGCCTCCTCAGTTCCTGTAGTGCCTCTGCGAGTAAGCAGACGAACAGAACCAGGAGGAGTCCCAGCAACTCTGGCACCACTTGGGGTAAATAGTGAGAATGTAGCAAAGCCGCGCTGGGAAGAAAGAGAAGGCAGCTCTGCCTTTGGTATGCAGCACGATTTATAGCTTTGCCATAAATCAGTCATTTGCACAGGCTCCCTTGTGACATGTAATAGATAGAACAGATGCACCAAGGGAAATGTCACCCGGTTGCTGTATATCCTCTCCCTTCTCTTCTGTCTTTTACACTCTCTTTTCCTCAGGAAGTTATTTCATTGCCTGTAGTCCTGCAAATAATGTAAAATTTACCTGTAGGCAATGGAGAAAAGAGGAGGAGGAGTGAACAGTGGCATGCCGCTGCTAGTATTTGGGGTGCAGAGGTATTTTTGAGACAAGCAAAAATGGAGTGGGTGGTGGGCAAAGGGTTGGAATAGCCAGGTTTAAGAGAGGTTGGAAAATGCAATACGTGTGTGTATTGCGAGAGAGGCGTTAGGCACAACTGTTAGAAAACACAATTTTGAGAACAGTGCCCTAAATTATTAGAAATAACACTTCTGGCTGAAGCCTGTAAGTAATACCAGGGCAACCTCTAAAATTGTTGAATACACTGTCCAAATATTCCTTCCAAGCATGCTTGGAGATGTTGGACTGCCAATAACAAATAGTCAGTAGCCCTAATGATACATGCCTTATGGTTGCTTCTTCCAGTTAAAGCGTACATTCATCTTTACTTTAACAAGATGAAAGTTTTAGCTATTACAATATAAAACTATATATTACATATTTGATACGTTGGACACCTACATCTGTACCTTGTGTGTCTATAAAAGTATTTTACCATGAATAAAGAGAAAACAAGTATTTGGATTCTACTGCCGTATGTTTGAGGGTTTTTTTAAGAATGTGACTCTGGGAGTACCTTTCAAACAACACTTTACTTTGCTAATAAACAAATATACCTCTGTGTGTTTTCTGTCTCCTGTGAGAAAGGAAGGGGTTGACAAGGATCATGCATCTGCTCTGGCATTATATGTCTATAATACAAGTAAATGGCTTTTGCCCTCTTTATTTGCCACAGCCTTTCTTGCCCATCCGTTAAATCACCCATATTTTTTTCCTAAAAAGGACACTTATTGTATCTTCTATTTTCTGATATTCTTCACGATTGTTGGTGAGCCAGGGAGTCATTATTATCCAACAAAAAGTGTACATTTCCAGCAATGAGATTAAATGAGTATGAGAGAAATAATAACTGATGCATAAACATGGGTATAAGTTTATTAGCTAAACCCATCTTTAAAGACTTTGGAATACTTTAATTCATACTTTTTCTACAACTGTTTTGTTGAAATGTGGGTGGTTTATTAAGCAACTCTTTGAAGACGGTGTATTTTATATTCACATGTAGGACCACACTGTGCGTATTTGTATGTATGTAGCCAAGCACCTGGGAGGGAAGAATCCCTTCCCTCCTTAGAACCTGCAGAAGTCCCTGAGCGCAGGTGGAGCAGGGACCAGCTAAGTGTGCTGCCTCCTCAGTTTCTTACGTGGGTTTGGAAGAATTTTTGTTTACTCCCTCTCCTTTGCTACTTTTGGAAGAGCAATTCTTCCTGGCTTTATTCAGGCAGTGTGGTTGGTGTGGTTAGTCAAGGCATGACATTTAGTCTATAGTACTGTTTAACATTCCCCGCAGTGTGAGGGTGTATATGTGAAAAAAGCTCGAAGGAGAAAGAAATATAACAGTTCTTGCTCAAAATTTGCTCAGCCCTTTTTCCAAGTGCCTGTCCCTCAGAACGCTTGATGGATTTCCAGGGAGGTGGAGGTTGAGAGGAAATGACGCTGTATGACATGCAATTTTTCTTTATGGTAATAGGACTCGTTTACTTCAAGGTATTTGTGTGCCTTGTCAGACCTCAGTAGCTGCTTTTCAGTGTTTGACTGTATGCACACTTACAGAGTTGTGTTCATCTGAACGCTACATCTCAGAGAAGAACAGTTAAGTTAAATATCCTTTTTAGGCAGTGTTTTTGTTGGTTTTTTGTTGTTTTTTTTGGGTTTTTTTTGAATAACTCTTTTGCACTGTTAAAGTGAATAAATTTTGATTTTGACTTCAATAGGAGCACCAGCTATCAGCTTCCAGACTTGCCCATGCATGATGATGATGTGATTTATCTTTCTTTGTTTGCTTTTATATTTGTCTACAGAATTCAGAGTCAAATAAGAGATACTGTCCTATGACAAAGTTAAAAGTAAACAGCAAATGTCAATTTCCCCAATATTATTGCCTTGACACCCAATCTGAAGCTCCTGTGATAAATTCACCAAAAAGTCAGTCATTTTCAGCTATACTGCAGATATTTACCACCATCAGACCTGGAGACAGTTGTCTCCAATGAGCTCCTGAAAGGTGAAAAAATAGTGACAAAGTTTGAATACTTTGTGGCTGGCAGTTTTTGGTTTGCTTTCGAAGTTCCTTTGTCGGCAAAAATATACTCACGCACAAACACTTCCTTAGATTTTGTGTATTTCAGCGATGTGTTCCAGGAAATGGATAGAGATACATCATAATACAGACGTAATGTCATCCTGAGCTACTTTAGCGTAAAAGCCACTGTCTGGTACCATTGCGTGCATAGAAAAGCCAAAGTCTCAAATGCAGTGGTCAAGCCATTTTGTACCTCAGCTAATTATCAGAATTAGTCCATTTCAGCAAATCGAAAAATGCATTTCATTCTCCAAAAACTATTTTCTTTGTCATCAGCAATGCCAAGTCTCCTTTTGCCTGACTGGGTTAACAGCCAAGCTGCTCAGCTCTGTCAAAACTCAGGCAATTCTGTGTGGGTGCCAAAGCAGAACTTGCTAGTCTCTAGTCAGCTTTACAGCCACAAAATGCCGAATGAACAGGATACAAATGGCAGCTGAGGTTCACAACTCAGGATCACAGCTCTGGGTTTCTGTACCGAAATTCCTCCTAATTTCAATTTTATGCCTTCAAGTCCTTTTTTAGACAAAGTCCCAAGCGATGTAGGTGATACTGCTGTCAGAATATAAGCTCTATTGAGGCAAGATTGTTTCTTTCCTTTCTGAAAATGGCACGTACATATATGACTGGATAGTCTGAACAGATAATTTCTGTGAGGGCTTTCTTGCTGTCTTACAGGATCTTTTAAGCAATGACAATGTTGAATATTCTCAAAGGATGTCTGCAATGTACAACGTGTGTACATTGCTTTCTTGCTTTCTGAGCCAATTTTGAAATTTATTGTGTACTATATGCAATATGATTGACATAATATAGTTTACCTTCAGCATCCAAATGAGATCCTTGGAGCCAACCTCTGACCATCTCCGTGCTTCACTGTCCTGTGGCACATACTCTCTGTGTCAAATCCTTTGTTGGGCTGCAGTTTCTTAAGTTGCACAATTTGGCAGCCTGGGAATACCTAGTAGGAGAGGAATATCTGAGCGACTTACCTGGCTTGTGGCTCCCTTCCCTTCTGCTGTGTGTAGATATACACTAAATATTTCCAATGCTTACATGGCTTGGGAGCCTGCCTGAAGCTAAACCAGACCCATGGTGTGTCCCAGGACTGTGGTTATAAAACTAACAAAGAACGCAGGAGAAGGTACTGTCTGTTTCCCTCAGTGTCAGGTGAATCATATATGCCACTACCAGCATCTTGAAAATAGTCCATTTAAATCTTAGTTGCCAAATCAAGTGGGTGTCACTGTAATCAGCTTTGTGTTTACCCTAAACAGTGTGTGTCCTTATTAGTGCCTTTTCAGTCCCCTCAGACATGCTGATATTGATTGAATAAACACTAACGATAATCTCAATCAGCAATAAGACATGATACGCACACATACCGTAACCTCGGTGTTACTGTCAATAATGCTGGAAGAATTCATTTGCATTTGTTCCCTTGGTATAAACATCACAGTGTGGTTTTCTGAATCTGTCTCTATATCTCTTTTAGTGCTGTGCCTGTTCTGATCAGATTCTTCTGTGCAGAAGTTAGGTACCTCTCCTTTGTATTTCTGTTGTCTGTTTCACAAAAGTATCTCAATGCAGCTTATAACCGTTAATCAAGACAGCACACATTTAGCCCCACATGGCCACACCACTGTTCAGGACACAACGTACAGTATTCTATATCCAAATGAAATTGCAGGAGTGAGTTGAGATAAGCAGAAAGGACCAGACTGGGGGTTCGTCTGGGACATGGTCCTATTGCAGAAACAGCCTGGGCATCTTTTAATTGCAAGAACGGTCAGGACTATGATTCTTGCATTTCAGATGAAAGATTATGTCTTGTACTTTCTAACAGCATTTCACAGACTTACTTCTGACTCATAATAGTGATTGGAAAACAGTGACCTGCTGAGTCATAAGCGTCTTTAAAGAAACATTTATTTACTTGTATTTTCAGTTCCATGATGTTTATATTACACTATCAGTAGGCAGTGTGTGAACAAATAAGATTTCAGGTTTCGTCAAAAGATGTTGGAAACTAAGGGAAAGGCTCAAATAAAATGCCTCCATATTTGGTTTACTTAAAATGTCTTTTTTGCTGGAATGGCACACAAAATACCCTCGCTTCAAACGCTGAACAGAGCATGTGAGCTCAGTTCACTTCTTCCTTATTTGGGAAGCGCTCCCATCCATGTATGACCAACTATATAATAAAAGCAGAGACAGAGCAAACATGATCTGTTTTCTTTGACTTCGCTGTTTGCTATCTGCCTGCCTTTCGTGGTTTCTGTATGCAAGCAAAAATGTTTTGTGAAGCATAAAGCCCTGTGGCAAATGCTAATCTAACCAACAATCAGGAGAATAATTGTTTTGCAGGGAATATTCTCATTCTGTAATAGAGAACAAAAGCTTTGCAATTAAGACAACAGAACATTAATAACACACATTTATCATTCTATATGAGCTTATTATTTCCAGTCCTTTGCAAACACTTCTAATTTATATACCATTCCTTACAAAGCTGTATGTTAATGTGATCTGCATTGCTGTGTTAGTATCTAGAAATATTTTTAGCATCTTGCACTATAAGCTTCTCTTGCCTGGATTCTTTGAAGGACAGAGCACAACCTTGAAATCCATGAAACATACTCTTAATTTAGCCTTTCTAGCCTGATGTTCTCTACTACCCTCTCCCATGAGTCTAAGAGCTGGATTATAGTTTAATTTTGAAACAAATCAAATCCCTTCATTTTCAACTTAGTGTTATCAGGCTTCTTCCTCCTACCCATCTTGTTTTGCCCTTCATTCTCAGACTTGTTTCTTGCTCTCATCTGGCTGTTTATGCTTAGCCGTTCTGGCAGTCCCATGCTCCTACAGGAGAATCTGCACCTTTTCCTACACCATCCCATATGTCTGGGCTATTGTTTCCTATTTTTGGTCAATCCAGCTAAGTTTCCATACTTGGTTCTCATGCATAATCCCGATGTTACTTTCTCCTTTGGTCTCTGAGACAGATGAATTTGCTGGGAATGAAGCCATGGCTTCGTACTGGTGTCTGTCAGCTAAAGAGCCACTGGCTGAATTGTTAAAATGCCATCGCTGCTAGTTTGCAGATGTGAGTACTTAATGCAGAATTCTTACCAAAAAGGTGGCTTTGTTACATTTTAGCTACAGTTCACATGCATTGCTCGAGCACAAAAACTTGTGTAGTCACCACCATTCCGCAATATGTATTTTGTGCATAGAAAGCTGAACGGTGGTGGAATGCTTCAAAAACTACTGGATCTTATTCTTAATAATCTCTTTAGCAATATACAATTTTTGTTTTGTAAATACTGAGGACTTGGGTGTCAAAAGATTATTTAAATATATTGTAAATCATACATATGAATGTGGCTACCTTGTAACTAATTTTTGTCTTTCTCTGGCGGTTGCAGTCTGATGCAATTCTCTGGCTGAGATTAAGGGAATGAGCATGTGAATAAATTACTGATATTTAAACAGAGGTGTTAATTTGCAATGCATGAGCTGCTCCATAGTAACTGCTTATGTGCATGCTCTGACCTGGTGATAAATGGAAGATTCTGTCAGTTAGTTTACACCAGTTAAAGTTAGTCCAAAGAGAACAACTCTTCTTCAGAATGACTCATCCTTTCCCCTTAGAGGGTATTTGCGGAGAACTACTCATGCAGCGGTGCTGTTAGAAACAATATAAAAGATAATCAAAGACAAAAAGTGGAGTTAGAAGTGTGAGAAAAATATTTGTTTATTGGATCTAGAATTATATTCTTCATAAATTGAATGAGATAACTTTCCCAACACGGTTATGGGTTTTGCAGAGTGAAAAGTGTGTAACATCTCTGAGATCAAGCCCGTCTATTTGATCTTTCTTCCACTTGTTTAACTCCAGTTTGTTGGCATCGTTTGAGATAAGATTCAATTGTTCAGAAGTGTTTCCTAGTGCTCTTTTAGATACCCTTGAGTAGCTGAGGCGTTTGCCTTGGGCTAGCAAATATGGTAGAGATCTGCAGACTAACACCCTTCCAAAATGGCAGTGGGAGGCTCTTGCAGTTACACTAAGTTCCTACGTTTGGGCAATTAAATTCATCCTGTCTGCCCCAAACACAGATTTATCCTCTATATTTCTCTTAAACTTATAGGTTTAGTGACATATAGAGGCTGGTCTGAGTCTTTGATATCTCTTGTACTTCAAACCAAAAATGGAAAAAAAAAAATTGAAAAAATTAATCTGAAATATATGAACTGGTATCCGAAAAACATTCTATTGGATTTTTTTCACCAGTTTTACCCACTTCACTTAGTTACTTGGTTTATCCAGTTACCAGTGGATCTGAAGAATTCACTACTTTTCTTAACCAGTATTTGTCAGCCCTCTATAGACTGGGGATACAGGCAACAGCCTTCAAGAAACATTTATTAAAGTAAAGAAGACTTTTAAACAGTCACTAATAAGCACCTTTTAAAGATTTAGTGTTCTAACTTGGATTCCCAGACCAGTTTTATCTAATTTCAGTCTCTGTGTAAACCTCTTTGTCTCTGTCAGGGTGTAGGGTGAATTTATAGGCGGGTCAGTAGACCTTCCTTCACAATTAGAATTATTTATCCAGGTGTCCTGTCCTGGTTTTTATCACTTATCACTAACTATGCACATATTAATTATTTCATACACTCTTACGGTTAAAGAATGTGGAGGTTAAATATGGTCCCACAACAGAAATTGCAAAGAATGAAGATATGCAAGGGAAAGTCAAAGACTGCAGAACATGGTATTAATTTTTTATCAATGTAACCACTTGCAAGAAAAAAAAATTAACTCAAAGAATAAAGGGTTATGTCACCAGAGACACAAGCACTACATCAATATAGAGAAGGAAGGAGGAGGACAGGAACAAGGGGTGTATAAGCTTTTGTTTCATTTTAGGGGTTATTTTTGTACCTCAGAAGTCTGAGTTCAAATTTGGGTTTGACAGTGAGATAAATATAGCAAATATATTTTCCACTTTTCCTTTCCCAAACCAAAAAAAAAATGTTTTGCTCCAGGGTATTTTTGGAATGTACAATAAATCAGTAGTAAAAAGAAAAAAAATATTTAAACACTATTAAAGTGTTCTTAAACATTCATTGCCATAGCATAATGGTATTCTAATGCTGCCACATAATGTGGAAGGAAAATAGGACACTTAGGGAAAGTAGCTTCTGAGATAAATTTGATGTATTTATTTTGGAGGGAAGAGAGGGTCTTATGAGATTTTTTTATTTTAATGATTTGAATTTATGATAGCAGATAATTTCTTAGCATTATATGAATTTGATGTGAGGCAGCTATGTTTTCTGTGCACCTAGTAATGACACGGTGACACTTGTGTGGCGATGGATCCTCCCTCCATTGAACAAACGGAGGGTTTTTTTGCAAATGATCAATGGGATTTTGGCTTCTTTTTTTTTTTTTTTTTCTAATTAGAGCAGTTTCGAGGACACATTAGACAACTGTATGTCATTTCATTGAATCTGATGCCAGTCTCACCCAAAATGCATGATAAAGTTGTTTTGGACTGTGTGGTTTTCCATTCGTCTTTTATCCGAGGGGCTGAAAAGTTTTTGATATTGCAGGCACATCCCTGATTTGGTCTGTTGTTATAACCATCACATTTCTGGCTAAGGGAGACAGAACAGGCTTCGGTAGGAGCTCACATACTGTTGGGATCTGGAATCATTGCAAATTAAATGGCGTTATATAAGTTTGCCCTTCAGAAATTTGCTTGGGGAATTTCTAAATCCAAATAAAAATGTCCTTTGTTGCCAGTTAATGGAAAAGTTGCCACCAAATGATATAAAGTACATGCTGTTAGGTATTAGTGCAGAGTCTCCACAATGTTACTGGGGGGCTCAAAAAGCTGGATTAGCTATCTTTTGGGAATTAATTTGTTTATATCACTAAGTACGTGGTCAACCATACAGCTGTGTGATTAGCTGCCATGGATTTCTGTTGGCACAGTATCACTTTTACTCTGTCATGTAATTATTGTATTTTAGACAGGTTAGCAAAGGAGAATTCTTAGCCTGTTGTTACTTATTTTCCACTATCTTTTCAGAAAGAAAAAAAAAAAAGCAAAAAACTTCGCACCACTTTATATAATCTCCCATTACAGAAAGTGTTCTCTATCTCAGAAAATACATAAAGACCAGATTTTGCCCTCTGGACGCCTGCAACTTAGTGGTCAATCTGTAAAGCTCCTGTTAAGTAACAGAGTGACTTCTCGGTATTTCTTTGTCCTTCATCTCTGTTCCATTTTAAGGATCTAAGTATCTGAGTAGAAGCAAAATGAACTACAAAATGAGCCTTTGCTGATACTTTTCTTCTCTGAAGTCTGGATTATTATAACTTTGTTTGGTTTTCTCACGTATTATGGGCAATTTGTCAAGTAGATAACATTAGTAGAATTGTAGTTTTAAAACACTTCTGATCACAATCTATTTGGCTGCAGTAGGAATGTGAAAAAAGTTGTAAATTGGTTATTATCCTGAGTGCAATTTCAATATAAAAAATTCCTCTTAAAGTGAGACAGAAAAACGAGAACTTAAATCAATGAGAAGGTGTGTGCTGACTGTACAAATATGAGGTCTCGTTGGTTTCTATGTTATTTTCTGTGGAGGGTAAGAAGGATCACAGCCCATTCCCTTGCAAAATAATTGGTTCCAAATTACTGAACCTGCTCTGTCCCAGTGTATGAACTGCCTGCAGTAGCCTGAGGCTTGTTTCCTGTGGCAGGAGGGCGGAAAGCAAGGACAAAACGTAAGCATTGGTGCCTGGCCAAACTCTCATCCCTAACTACTTAGTGTCAGGATGATCATGTTTGAGACTAAAGCTTTATATATGTCTATTTTGACCTTGCCACCTGTTTTGCATAAAATGAGGTCCTCTTGAGTGTGAATTGTAATCCTCTTTAAAAGGACACGGTGACATCTGAAGGGCAAAGATATGAACATTAATGTAGGACCTACACATTCAGCCATTTGCTCATTACACTGAACACAGTGGAGTATCCCGAATATATGGTGTCCAGGGCTGCCTGAATTCTATAGCATATTGTGTGTACAGTATTCTGCACAGCCTGGCAAATGTTAGTGAATTCAGTAGCACTTCTGTGGCAGTAATGACATGTAACCATCTGTGATTTTGCACCTGCAGAAGCCCGTGTCAGCTGTTGAAGTTCAGCAGTCCTGGCTTTGGATGAATTTATTGCCAAAAACCTCACTCATTTACTAGCCATGGAATTCAGATAACCCTTTCAGTGAACTTAAAGGTCTTACATATTATATAGCAGAACAGCGCTCCAGAGAGAAAATCTCTACCAGGATGCCTTTCTCAATAAATACTGTTTGTACACTGTAGTGCTTTTATAGAGTAAATAAGAAGCTTATATAAAACTAATAGCACTGCTGGTACTGGGACACTGGTTAGTGCTCCCACTGGTACCGGGGCCTTTTCATGCAGGCCTTGTATGAATACACGCAGGGAGACAAGCTTTCCTCTAAAATGTAGAAAGGGAAAAAGGTAAACAGAGGCACAGAATGGTGAGCTGGCTTTACAGGCTGTACTGCAGCACCATGGGGAATCCAGGAGTAAAATCTCTCACTTGATTTTCCCACCAGTGCCTTAAACACTGCTTTACACCATCTGTCATGAAAATGAGCAGGATTGGCTTGCCTTCTCTAGCTTCAGACTCTGCTAGCAGGCACTCACATTAAATGATTTTATATAACTAACCTCAGAATAAATATAAACTTTGTTTATTCTGCTAACAAGAGATGTAGTTCTATTAAATGAGAACAGATCTCAGCTTTTTCTTACCAGAATGTGTGCTGAGCTTGGTATTTCTCACATGACCACTCTGATTCATCACAGATGTCATTGCATTGTTTTCTATATCCTTTTACAAAAGACTTTTGTGGAGATACGCAGGCTTTATAGTTGGCGCAAACATCATCATCCTGTTCATTTAAGTCCTACTGCATAGGCAAAACATGCAATAAGGAGATGAAAAGGATGGTGAGACCACGGAGCACGCGACCTGGCACATCATTCAGTCTCTATGCCATAAACATTTGGTATCATAAAAGCTGCTTTTTGTAGACAGATGCATATTTTTTAGTTTTCTTCAATGAACATGACCCAACTGGTTACTTGTTAAGTTCTAGCTCATGGGGCAAATGCTTTAGATTTTAAGGTGGACAAAGAAGTAAAAATGTTTTAAACATTTCCAGTCTTCAAAACACATGGGAAGTGTAAGAAAAAAAGTCTAGAAAACTTTTTTCTACGAGGAACAGAAATAAGAGGTTATTTTAGACCAAGATTTTCCCATATTTCAAGTTCTTCCAACACATAAATAAAGCCACAGCAGATACAATCCAAATCTTTTTTTTCACCGTGTGCTCTTCCTTTCAATGGGACAATTAAAAAGGTTCAAAGACGATGATAATTTTTTGAGGAGTGAATGAATCAAAAAATATTAGTTGCAAAAATTGGCCTAATGTAATGGCAGCTTCCTACACGATGACAAATGTAATAGCTTTGCCTAACTTACTAATATCAGATAAATGATCATTTTTCCTAATTCTTGCTATTATGTGATTTAAAGAAGAAATATACATTCCCAAGAACACACAAAATGAATGAATGATTTTCTTTATCATAGAGGCTGGGGGGAAATCAATTTGTTTAGTAATACTTTGGTAAAAAATGATAATGGTTTAATTGATGTTAGTCACAGCCTTTGAAGCTGTGCTATTTCAGCTGCAGAACAGGAAACAGTCTACAGCCATTGGAGGAAGAGACAATGTAGAAAGGAAGAGCTGAGAGAAAGCCACATCTCTGTGTTGGGAAAACACATGCAGAACTCGTGGAAAGTTAATTATGAAAAATTCACACTAACTTATTTAAAGCTGTGTTCCTTTAGCCCTAATTTGGTTGTTTGCAGTGCAAGAAATTAGACATATAACTATTAAATGTATGAAGGGTTTTGTAAATCTGTCAAAAGGGGAATAGCCCCTTAGTTTTTAGAATAAGGAAACTAAGTCCCTCTTCTTGTATGCTACAGCATCAATGCACTTACATAAAGTGTGCTCATAGAATCACGAGATTGGAGGCTTAATTAGTAGTTAACCCTGTTGGTGAAAAACCTCTTTTACTAGCATCTAAGAACTGGATCCTATTGACAATTTGTTTGTAGTTCCATGAGTTATAACAAAAACTCTTTTGTGTAGTTATTAGACAGCTTCTTTTCTACTTCTCAAATTAAAAAGACCCTAATGGATGTAATGAGTATTTATAGCTTAAACAATAGCAGTGCATAACCTCTGGGATCAATGTAGTTAAGGAGAATCAATAATAATAGCAAAATCTCAGTATGTCAGCATTTAACTGGAGGCTGGTAGGGCCAGTGTCTACCACACAGCACATCCTCAAGATCAAATAGAATTTTTTTCTATGCTTATGGTATGGCGGCCATTTTTTGGCAAGCGGCTATCAGGTAAAATGAAAACCATACTATGGTACTGTAAATGTATATATTTGGTAAAAATAACATTATGACTTTTGATACTACCCTCTTGGTCTTGTGATGCATTTAGCATATTAAAACTGTGCAAGAGCATAAGGTCAGTACTGAATGAGGGAGGTCAAAGGTCTATGTAGCTTGCTTTCTGAACACAACTTTCTTATGATACTTTATCTTTTTAAGAAAGGCTGGAATAATACGGGTTTAAATCCTTCAGCAGTCTTACTGTTTTCTGTTAGTTTTTCATATGCAGTAGTGGACAGTGTTTTCTTGATCTATTTCTACTGTTAATAAAGTTAGAGAATGTTTTTGTACAAAGCTTTCTGGACTTGCCTTGCTGTATCTCACTTTGTGTCCCGGTCTTTTGGTTTGTTTTTGTCATCCTATTCTCCATAATCCACTCTACTTATTACCTTTTATAATCTGGTGTACTTCTCATGTTCTGTACCATTTCTTACTGTGTTTTAGGTGTTTGAAGTGCTTGTGATTTCACTAAGTTTTTCTCTTCCTAAAATGAGCCAGCTTCATTCTTACTGGGATAAATTGTACTTGTGTCCTAAATAGTTTTTCAACTATCTTGAATATCTTTCCTCTTTACACTTGCTTTCTATGCTGTCTGACCCTGCAGTTCACTGAAGTTATTGGTCTTGAAAGTAGGCCTTTGTCTTTATTTTACTCTTCTCTGTCTTTCCCTTCTCAAAACTTGTTAACTGATCCATGTCCGCTTTCACTATTTTCTTTCCTGTAGGTCATAATCAGACCCAGGTAGCCTTTCTGTGCATAATTTCTCCTAGTCTTCCTGCTTAACAAAACTATTTGGTGAGGTTTCCATTAGTTGACCAGGACTTCTTATTCCTCCTATTTATTTCCTGTAAGTCTTGAATTAGTACACACACGTGTCTTAGACCGACCTGCTGTTTTCTGTTTTGGCCATCATGTGATACCTGGAAAGAAAATCATCCGAATGCCTGACTCCTTTCTGGTAGTTACTAGAGTTTCATGTGATTCTATACGATTACAAAATTGACGGAGGCTAGAAAAAAAAGGTTAGATTTGGGAGTTCTCATTTTTCATGATGAATACACGCAATAATTGAAGTAACCTAATTGAAATGGATAAAAAAAGAAATTGCATGTTGTTATTTTTTTTAGAGGCGAGAAAAACTTAGTTTCTGACAGCAGCATAAGCATTGTCTTCCAGAGGTAGCTCTAAGTAGCAAATTCACCCCTTCTTCCTCTTGTATCTCCTAGAATGGCTTTTGTGTAACAAGGTCAAGGTTCAAGTTGAATCAATTATCGCCCACCCTTTGTCCACTCCTTAAATACTTCTTAGTCACTTTCTCTGAAGAGGAAGTCAAAGAGGCAAATAGCTGAATTTATTCCTAGATGCCATGTAACAATTGAAGGGTAAATCCTTTGCTCATATTTTAAGCTTTTTGCAGTACTTTACCACAAGACAGCACTATGGTTATTCTCTGAGTCATAGTTATTTCAGATGAATAGTGCTGAAATAGGATATAAAAATAACACTCTGGGAGATAATGAGGTAATCGGAAAAAGTTAATGCAATGCAGTTGAAACAAGTGATCCACAAAATTTGGACAAAATTGTTTCTTGACATGAGTCGTGTAACTCATCAGACTGCTAAATATCTAGGTTTTCTTTTAAACATCTTCAGTATTTACTAAAACAAAATTGTTATATTTTTAACTAATACATGTGCATCATCACTGTGCTACAGATCTAGCAAACTAAATTCAGCTGACCAGTTGCAGGGCAGAATTGCAAAGTACCTTTTATTTATTGCCTACACAGGTTTTTAACGTATCTGCTACACAAGGTTGTCTCAAGTTTTCAACAAGAAGGTATGATGAGAAGAGGCTGAAAGATACACCCCAGAAAAATGCTTTCTTCCATAACGCTGTCAACATGCACTCCCAATGAACACCAAAATAAATAGTTTTATGAAACCTTTCAATTTTTTAATAAGTCAAAATACACTTTTCTGACAGTATAATTGCTTTTCATAGTGGGCCTTAAATCTGCACCACTATAAAAGAATAATGCTACAGTAGATCATTTGTGAAAACTTAATGAAAACTGAGTTAGTGAACCTCGGAGTCAGTAGACCTTGAAATTCACTTTCAAAAACTAATTTGCAGTAAATGTATGAGAAACATATTTAGACATGATAAACTTTCAGTCCTCTGTTAGCTAGGTACAGAAGTTTATCTTGATTAACTATTTTTGCTTTTAATTAATCATTCATGTAGGTAGCCAAGATGTTGTGAGTTACACTTCCATTAATGACATACATCCAACATGAGCAAAATTATTTATTTTTTCTTAGCTTGAATAAATAATGCAATATGCCAAATCAGGATATTTCTTTGGTGGCCTTCGCTTTGTGTATCTTGACTATCACTGAAGATCCATGGGCTATTTTGATTATAATTAGAGCAAGTGAAAAAGTATAAACTGTGTTGGCAAACAATAACTATTTAAAAGCTCTAAGCATTAATTTTATGTGAATGTAAATGCTTCACATTACTATCAGTGTGTATAAGAAATTGTAACAAACACAGTCAAGAGATCTTTCACACTCTTGATTCAACCTTCTGCTTCCTCTCTGTAATTTATGTGGATACACGTTAGTAGCAACAGTTTAGCTCCTGTGCTGAAGGGAAATGAGAAGGGAGTTGCACAGATTTCAATGGGATACCCATGACAGCACATGCTTTGATGATGCCAATCTATTTTCTGATAAATAAGAACAGGTCAGCCCAGAAATGTTTGTGCTCAGGAGTTCTGCAGTAATGCACCCTCTTAAATGAGCTTCCTTCCTCAGAAAGTGAATGGCATTTTACTTAAAAACATTGTGAAACCTGCAGTTTCAACTCTTTTTATCTCAACTTTCTAGAGCACAAGGTAAAATACTCTAGCCTTGAGATGTTTGGCCCTCTGACTGGCACCTGGGCACAAATCTTCTGTGTTTCCTTCTAACTGTTAATTCCTCAGGTCTTTCCAGGACTTGCATCAGTTGCCCCTGCAAATTGCAGAGCACAGCACGAAGGTTTTGCTGGTGTCAGTGTGATTTATCTCTGGTTCACTGTGAACAGGTTGCAGATGGGTTATATGGGTTTTAACACCATAAAGTCACTGTTCTTGGAATAAGAGGTATGTTTAAAAGGTGCCAGGCTGATTAGCTATTTATTTCAGCTTTCAAAATCCCTTTTGTAGTATATGAAAGAAATTTAAGCTCAAAAGACTCTGGAACTCCAGGTTTACAGTCCAATAGATTTCCATGGCAAACTTTCTGTGCATTCTTTTTCTCAACAGCTTTTCTAAACGTAGGAGGGTGCAATCATTGGATTACCAAAGAGTGAAAGAGAAGGATGGCACAGATATGTTAGTTCTGTTACAACAACATCCAGTTCAGTTTAGCTTGGCTGACTGATAAACAGACATGATTAGATTTTGTTTTATTATCTGATCCATTGCAAAGCTTTCACTTCTGATAATAATAAATAATGGTGAACAGTTACACAGCCACTGTCATCAATAACTCAGCCTTGCTTGAAGACGAATAATATATATTTAGCCTGATTTTAAAGATGGAGTAAATAAGATGAATGCCTTTCCCATGGTCACAAAGGAAGATAGTAGAAAGACTAAGTTGTTTCTCCAACCCATTCTTCATCCACATAGTCTTCGTGAATTTCTTGGTTAAAGCTGAAATATGCTCTAATGTATTCAGATGCAACAGGTAATTTTCTGTTCTGCTGTAATTCCATGCATATGGATCAGTTAACCTGAAATCTACTGACAGCACCTAAACTTTCGATAACCATCTTCTACTTAATACTCTTTCTTAAAATTCTACTTGGAAAATTCTCTTTGAATGCCAACTGACAGTTCTTCTACCAGTCAATGTAGTAATGCACTCAGATCAATGAGTGCCTTGTGTCCCCGTTTCGTTACAGTTCTGGGAGAGCAGTTTATAGCCCAGTGGTCCACTCCTGTTCCCGTTGAAGTTAGTGATAAAATTCCCCTGTAGTGACATGCAGCAAGACTGGATCACTGGCTCCAGACCCACAAACGATGTGACTATATGTGCCTTTAAAGTTAGGTTTCTCCTACCTATCACCTTCTGCCTTTAAGGAGGTGAATAGCAGCTAGTTTACTGCTGACATCACTGAGTAAAGTGCTTTAATATTTACACAGATAAAGCCTTACAGGTGCTTTGTAATAATAAAGAAAAAAACAGGTGCACACAAATACATTACTGGCCAAGTCATTCAAGAGTTGAGTGTTTCCTTCTCTTTCTTAATTGGATAATGCCCTAGTCTGTTTGGTATTGTTTCACTTCTCTCTATCAGTCCCTTAAAAATACTGAAATGAGGTTATCACAGAGCTCCAGATTTGCCCAGCTTTGTAGTCCAAATGTAAATCATTTAATGGGAGTGCTTTTCCAATCATTGTTCTTTAATTGGCTCGAGTGGAAATAAATGACTCATGTCAGTTGCAGTCTTTGTAACACATTTCGATGTAAAGTATGACAGGGTGATAAAGTGTATATTATTGAGCAGGATACGTTTTAAATATTAGGTATCAGCAGGAGACTACAGTGACATCCCTTCATGGGCTGCCATGGAACTCTCCCGTCAGCCTTCACCCACTGTTGTTCACAATTACAAGTACGAACCGAAACTATTTGTCCTATGAACTTCTTTGGGTGAATATTAGAGCTTATTTTCTTAATGATTTAGTAAAATAATAAAAAAAAAAGAAGTTAAGCTTTTTTTCTTTTGAGATATCTAATGAAAAAAGAATGGCTTTCTCATAAACTGGAGTTAACTAAAAGAAGGAGCCTTCCCAGTTAACGGAGAGAGAATAAATGTAGTTAGCTTTCTGATAGATTACTGATTTATCTAAAAATACTTTTCTTTAATGCTTCCATATTATAAGAAATTCTTAATTAAAAAAGTAAAAAGGGGGTTTAGCACAGTATGTCATTAATGTGCTTGTATCTACTCATATTGAGACAGCACATCATAAATCTGTGTATCAATCACTGAAACATCCAGAACTCTTCGAGTTTTACAAAGTTGAAGACATTCCAATGGCCTTCTATTTCCCATCACTTGCACTTGGGTGGTTGCTGCTGCACTCAATGGGAGTCTAGTGTGTGAATCCTAGGAAAGAACCAGCCCTTGACCTCGGTGTTCTTGGCTTCTAGAAGCATGTGGAAGAAAACATCTACCCAGCATGCACACAATAAAACAAATTCAGAATGCAATGGGGTTAAAACAACATCTCCTATCAATTTCATCTATGTAAATATAGATTCAAAATAAAAACCAAAAAATACTTCAATTATTTGGTCCCTGATACGTCACAGAAAAGAAATGGGATTATATGCTTAATCAAAGAGATATTTGCTGTCATAAGTAGGGGTAAACTGCAAAATGTGAGGTGAAGAATGAGGGGTTTTGTTATGAGGAATATTGGTTGGCACTTTCCTTGGTGGCACAGGGGAGGGATAATGCAATATATATTGATTTTTAATCTTTTCATTTTTAAAAGAGCAACAATCCTGGCATTTGTACAGCACCATTAAATTGCAGTTGCAGAGCTTATCAAACAGTTGAATACGCAAAGCATCGTTTTACGTCTACCTGCTTCTCTTACTCTCTCAAGTTTAAAGTTATTAACGAGCCTCCTGAGGTACAGGGCATTTTGACACATCCCGGAAATCCTTCTGGAAAGTATCAGCTTCAACATGCAAAGCTGTCCTTTGGCTGGTTTCTGTTGCTATTTGACCTGGGATTTAAAGCCTTTCTATGTGGCATAGCTCAGATTTAGAGCAAGAGACCAGGTAGCACTCAGTGGGACTAGTAATAGGATAGCAGTTTCCTGAGCTTGGATCCAGATTATGGCAGTGTGATTCTGGATATAAAAAAACTTTCAGTCCTAACTTAAGCTGTCTGAATCATCCTTCCAGATCCAGGAGCCTGGTTTGCAGGTGTGGAAATTAAGCAGCTTGGTTCTTAAAATAGGATGTGTGAATATGGCCTAAGTGCCTTAAAGGCAACTCATTTTTGTTCATCACTGCTAATTGCTAAGTGAATTTCAAGGTTCTTCATTGTGTTAATTACAGGATACTAAGAAATCCTGGAATGAATCTCTGTGAATTTGGAGAGCATTGCTATCACTGTATGCCTCAGTCTTTAATTATGATAAAACTACAATGGGATTGCCTAATTTTAAAACTTCAGTTTTTAAGGGGGAAGAAAATAGAGCCAGCTCCTGTCCCTTATGCAGCAGTAAAGAAAGCTATTACTGTATGCCAGCGTTATACCAGCCTGACTCATCTTTCAGATGATCAGCTTCATTACAGATGAGGACAGATGAATCCACTGTGGAGGTGGTGTCTGGCTCACATAAGAGTCCCACACCTCTGCAAATCCTCTTCTCTCTGTGGCCTACATCCACTGATGTACATAAATATATGGCTAACTCATATTTCAGGATTAGGTCTGTTGAAGTTGGAACACACAAAAGTACTCAGTTTTCTCTGCTGCAAGAACCAGACATTGAAGAACAGTTTTGGAAGACGACCTGCTTTGCATTAGGAGGGAAGGAATCACAGATTTCGATGGTCGTAGAGAAGACATTTCCAAGAATTCACAGAAATTGTCTGTGGCCATCGGTTTCTGTAGGCACATGTACAAACAGAATCAAGTAAGGTAAATAAAATGTTGACCAGAGATATCACTGACATTGCAAATTTTTTTCCAAGTCATTTGGGGACCTTTCATTTATAGAAAGTCTTAGCTACATTTCTCAGGAAGTCTGTAGCCCTGTGGGTCAATTAAAATTATGTCATTAAGTTAATGTGGCAAAGAAAAAGGGTCACTGCAAAATAAAGAAGATTCTAACATATTCCGTGATAATAATGAGGCCTGATCTTTATTCCCTGTTTTGAGCAGCTGAGTAATAAACCTTGTTGAGATTTTGCTTGATTGATAGATGGCTTCTATCCAGTGACTCCAGATAAGACAGTAGGAAAAAAGCAGCTCAAAAACAAAAGGGGAAAAATAAAACTGATCGCAGGCTGTTACGGTCTGATGGCTCAACGTGCTACTTTGTGTCTGCCAGCATATTGATTCTTTGCATTTGATAGCACTAAACTGGCACTTTTTCCAACTGAAAGGATAGGAGAAATGACAGAGCAGAGGGAGTCAGTGCCTGGTTTCTGTAGCTTCAAGGCAAACAAATAGAATGGCAATGATTTACTTTTGATAGGGATAAAAGAAACTGGTGAAGTTCACCGTTGGTTACTAACCTCGTGTTTTACTGGAAAACCTTTGAATGATTTTCTGCTTATTGTTGTTATTCAGCTCTACAGAGATATTATAATGCAGAATGAACTTGCGGGGTTCTCTGTGTGAGTGTTATCCACAAGTTTACCAGATGTGTGTGCGCGTGTGGTGTTGCTAGGGCAGAGAAAAGGGCTGTAAATCAGTATTTGCATATAAAAATAAAAGACAACTGGCAATATATTCAACACCAACTAGTGACTGTGTTTGAAAGGACAAAGACTGCAGGACAAAAATGACGAATGGTTTACTGAGTAAACCTCACAAATAATTTACAGGAAGAATCTTGTTCGAAGTTCTACATGATTAATTTGGATTTGGTCTCCCTATATATACAAACTCCTCTTCATATCACTAGGGGTCCAGTGCATGGAGAGAGTACACAATGTTACTGAGAGGTTCTGCCATGTAAATGGCACTGTGTTTTACGTTCAGGAGTTATAGTAGATATGAGTGAAACTCTTGAATCACTTTATTTTGATTTGTATTGGGTATTTTGTGTGTGATCTTAATTGGATGACTGTTGCTTGGAAAATGTGTTTCAATGACTTATACTAGAAACTGTGCTGTATTATTTACAAGGGGTCATTCCCATTCCTGGTTTTAAAAGGAAATGCCTTTATCCTCCAATTACACTTTATGATTAACATATAGGCCAAAAATCTTTGTATTTTCCCCAACTTCCCCCCTGAATAGTTTAGTTTGCTGCTTAGAAATGTATTATAGTCTTGCACGTGTAGTTGTGGAAGATGTAATCAGGGCGGAGATACATACACACGCCTGAAAAAAACATTCAGCCAACATTCCTCAGATGCTGCAAATAGTCAGATTTTACTATAAATGAGCAATACCTAGCAGTGTGCAGGGAGTAATGTGGAAACATTGCAGAAAGCTGTATTTCCTGTGTGTGGGTTAGTTAAAGATTTAATCCTTTATGTAAGATGAAAGGCACTGTAGGTTTCTGAAAGGGTATATGCGTTCACTGAGCCAGAGAATAATTATAGCACAGTGAGTTATAAAATTGATGTTTCTATGTTCAGTTTCATTGTCTTCTTGTAGCCTGTGTCTTAATGGATTAATTAGCCCTCCATTAGTGTGTTTACTCTGGGAGGTGGTGTAGTACCTGCTTTCATTTATCTGACTTGTTTTTTAACTTTTTTATTAAACTTGTTTTTTATGCAGTCATTTGATTTTGGAATTTCTGTTTCCTAAATGGATAAAGGGTGAGGGGAAGAAGGAATAGGTATGTCATAGTATTTCAGATTTGGTTTCTATCCAGTTTGCATTGGATCTATTCAGAAGTCAGATTTTTGTAGAGTTGCCAATGTGGATATTTAAAGATTAACTTGTACTTTATAACAAGGAATTGATATATGTAAATCAGTTTATATTTCTGTGAGAAATGCTACCTTTGTTTATCTTGCCACATTCATTCTCTCACTGACTCAGTCACCTAATGTTGCTTAAAACTACCAGCTGCTGGGTTTCATGGTGTTGATCTCAGCAAGTTGGTACCTGATGTTTCAGTCTGTTTCTGCCTTGGAAACCTTTGAGGACTTTGGACCTTGCTGAAATGATTGCTTTTCCCCCTTTATCTGTCCTTCCAGGAGAAATATCATCAGAATGAAATTATCAAAACAGCTGCCTGAGTATTGATTCAACAAATATAGCCAAGGCTTTAAATGAGCTGTAAGAGTAGCAGATCTAAAAGCCTTGAGCTTTGGTCTGCTTATACTGCAGCACCATCTCCACTTCTTTTTTCTGTATAAATATGCTTGGTAAAAAGGTGCAACGAATTCCAGTTTCTTCTCACTGTTTTCCTCCATTTCTTTTTACCTGCTCTTTCTGATCCTTATTCCTGGTTGCTGGTTATATTTAGTGTTGATGTCAAATCGGTCTGTGAAGCCTTCAGCAACTAAAATTTCCTTTCCTATACAGGATGAAATGAAGGTTCACAATAAGCTCTTGCTGTACAAGTTGCTTTAAACCAACTCTAGATTTCCTGCACACAGTTCTAACATGCTGCACTGACAGCTTTAATAATATTGACATTAATTTTGTAGATTTCAATCGCGTGCTAAAATGAGGGGTTTCATGTGAGACTAGATGATGTTAGAGCTGACTACACAAGGAGAAGCATTGCTTGCTTTTAGAAGCTTTCATTTCTGCCAGAGAGTGAATCTTGCTATACATCAGGAGCAGCATTACTTGTCCTGTAGATAGGTAATGTCCACAGCATGGTTTACCATGTGACTGGTAGACCATAGGTGAGTGATGCCTCTTGCACTTTTCAAGGCACTCTTTGGAGGAACACATGTATCAGCTGGACTCCCTTCTGGGACTAATGGGACTTTCCCCTCCTTCTCTGCATGTCCCACCATTTTGCAGATACAACCAGTGCACAGTGTGAAGGTGGCTATAATACTGTATTGAATTTAATCATATATTGATATTCCTCCTTTAAAATAAGCAGGCTGTTGATAAGGAAAGAAGCATACATTCCATTATTTCTTTAAATAACAAGAATGAACTCTTCAGCACAAGTGAAAGCAGACCATATGCCTTCCCTTTGGGTATCCCTTGGCACTGAGGTTCTGGCATCACACTCCTCCGTGTAGAAGCCAGCAAAAGATGTTTAATGGCTTTCAGACTCCGAAATGAGTTCTGTGGCCATGTGTGTCCCTCTCCAGTTGTCTGAGGAGATGAGCTTGAATTACAGCTCAGCCACTGCTGCCAAACACTCTCCATTATTCCAGCAGACCAGGTTGCCAAGCAGGATTTATGGTCCTTTTAACTCAATATCAGGCAATGGAGCGGCGTTGTGTGATACAGACTGTATACCAGAGATTCTTATCAATGGAACAGGACTCTCTAAAATCACGGAGGTAATCAAGTCTGTAACTATCACATTGGTAATTGGCACCACTCAGAACATAGTTAAACATAAAAACACAAACTAGGAACGCAGAAGAAATGACTTTGTTTTTGCTGTAGATTAATGCACTATGCAGATCATACAAATTGCTTTCACATTAAGATTTTCTAACCTCCTTCCTTGCCCTCTGTCCATGAAGTTTCGAATATGCCTGCAATACAGTAGCTCTTGTGATTGGGTACAATCTTGATAATTACAATTGAATATTGTTTTTAATCAGTTGTGATCTGAGGGAAAGCAGGGTTGTCTGTTGCTAATAGTGATGCAGCTCTGAATATATTAAGTTTTATTTTTCATTCCTATGAACAAAGAGATAGTTATGCTATAGAAGTAAACATTTACATTCAGATCTAAAAGAACAATTGGTTTCTTCTATGATATTCATAGTTTAAGACTCAGTTTTAGCATGAACCAGAAGTCTATCTTTCCGGATATTTATAGCGAGGGGAAAAAAAAAGGCAAATCATTTTAGAGTGGTCTACATATATTTGCAGAAAAGATAAGCTGCATAACTGCCTATGCTGTTGTATCTCTACTAATTTGAATATAATGAGCAAACTCTCACCTCACAAAGATTGGGTCCTGGGGGTTAACATATTAGCTCTTTATCTCCAGTGCTATAAGAAATGTCATTGCCATGCAGCTAATTGTATTAAATAGTTACAGATATAAAATACATTTGAATAGTTGTTTAATAGGCAGAAAAAAAAAATAAATGGCATTACAGCTATAATTTTCTTGATTCTGTTTTTCCAGAATATTACTGATTTCTAAGATTCTTTAAATGCCCTTGCCAGTGATACAAATAGCACTGCTGACCTTTAGTGTAAGCTCAAAAACAACAGCTGTAAAACACAGGTAAATTAGAGCATGGCTTATGTCAGTATGATTACACTATCTTTGTACAACCCAATAAAAATAAGAAGCGATAAAAAAAAGAACAACATTTGCTCTTTACTGTTCACCATAAAGTATTCCAGTATTCAAGCAAATTATTCTTCTGTGATAAATAACTGCTGGTGGATTTTACTGGGTGTTGGACTCAGCTTCAAAAAACAGCTTATCCAGTGAATCTTTTAAAAATCTATTTCTTTTCCTCTGTCTGTGCTAGACTCAAGCTCTGATACCTGTTATGTGACTTAGGAATCTGCTCAGATTTTTGGTAAAAACTCCTGTTAACTGCATATTTGTCCTGAATATCATGAATACATGTATGTTTTTCCTCTTCTATTTCATCTTGTTGCTTGAGAACAAAGGCATTGCATTTAGGTTACAAGGCAATCTAACTAATGGCTAAATTAGTGGTATTCAGAGGATACCAACTAAAGCTAAATTTGTATTGATGTTTACAGTTTCCATTAGATTTCTGGATGACTAAAGAAACCAATTATTAAGCTGAAATAATAAGACCTGATATTCTTGTGGTATTCTACCATCTCAGATTGTGCTGAGAGAAGCACTATAGAAGCGACCCAAAGTTATGAAAAAAAAAAAAAATCCATGGAAAATATGCTCCGAACTGTACTAAACTCTTAGATAAATAAAACATGACTTGAACAAACCTATACTGGATGCTCAACTGCTTTCTCATAGCAGTGTCAGTCAGTCTTCATAGTGTGCTCCTGGGTTGCTAGTAACTCCATTTTAAAATCTGTTTCTTTGGTTAGCTTTACCTGGATTTAAACTTAAAGAAACCCTAAAATAACCTGCAAAGAAAGACCATTCTTTCTTCACTTTATTGGGAAGGCTCTCAGAGCTGCTCCTTTCTGGCTACATCATTCCCCACACAAATGATGAGTTAGCATCTGTTAGTTCAATTAGATGTGTCCCTCCATGCCTGTAGGGAGTGGGTGCCTTGGACATTTTCTGTGAAGTGTCTTTGTCCTTCCAAAATTGGATCCATTTGATTTATTTGTTGGTATTTTTATTTGAAGCAATAGAAAAATGAGGTTCTGGTAGTGTACAATGGGACTGAAAATGAATGTTTTCCCCGAGGTCTTTTGGGATTTTCCTCTTTCAGGAGAGCAGGATTTGTTCCTCTATGGCAGCACTTCTTGGAAATGTGGGGCTTCATTTCCGAGTTCCACATAGCCATTTAGTCTTAGTCTTTTATACCAGCTTTAATTTCACTTCCACAGAGGTTTTAGTGGGTGAAGGATGCCATATTAACCGTGACATTATACCACCTGCCTGTAGATTTTGGAAAACAATCTGAATTTCTGTCTGGTGGGTTTCTTCTTGTTCCTCCCTCATCTTCCAGCACGTGGAGTGCAACTGCCTGGAGTGCCTGCGAGTGCCTGGAGGACAGACGTTCAATACGGGGTGCCGCAGGGGATGGGATCATCTGCTGGGATCTCTCTCCATCCTGGTGCTGATTCACTGGTAGAGATCCCTATGCAAGAGGATTCGCATCCCCACCATGGGCAGATCTGTGGGAACAATTAGGCCTGTGGAGATCTCTGGCTTTGTGCACACTATTCATTGTGCTCCTTTGACTTAAAGGCTGCTTTGGCTGGTGTAATTTTACAAGCTACTGAAGCAGGACCTATTGATATTTAAAAAATAATTAAAACAGTCAGAGTATTGAGTATTAAAATGCTGCCTTTATGCAGTATCTACTTTTCATATTACAGCGTAAGATTTTCACTCTACTTTTGCTATTATGAATCCATTACATGTAAATGAATGAATACTATTGTTAATAACCATTTACAGCATACAGTGTAACAGCTCCAAAGGAGCTATTAGAGTTTACTGTATGCTGTGAATATATATGAAGAACAATACACAGACCTCAGCTAAACTGTAATGAGTGCATTGACATAACATCAGGTCTGAAAAGAATCTAAAACCCCATAGCATGTGAATGGCAAAACAAAGGAATTTGAAGTCCAGACTCCTCATCTTTAAATCACCCAGCTACAGTGTTATGTGATGGGTATCATTACTGGTAACCATTCTGCAGTGTTGCTTGTAACGGAGTATACAATGATTACCTCTTGTGCTGCGGCTGCCAGTGTTCGGTTCACAGTGTCACCTGCTGTAGTGCTGGGACAGCCCTCGCGTTTGGGTTATCTCACATATCAGCATGCAGCATGTATGGAGAGGTTCATAACTTTCCATGTCTGATTTGGAGTATTTTAGGTAGAATACAGCCTAGGTTTTGTGTAGGTGGGTGCACTTGCACCAGAAGAGTGTTATGAGAAAATGTTTGCTACACATGTGTGCATGTCTCTATACTAATGTTAGAGTTTTGACAACACCTTGGGTAAAGATGCAGATCTGAATAAGTGCAAACACGCAATAGGTTTAATCCAAACCACTGCAATATAAATGTCTTCTCCTCCTAACAGAAGTTCGGAGATCATTTTTTCAGAGGTAAGACACATTTTGCCGCATTGCTAGCTTGATTCTAACACTCCTGTGACAAACGTTATGGTCTACTGCCTCATCACTGGTGTGGTAGGGGACTGCTCAGAGGGAACTCAACAAAGGCTCACAAATATAGCTTCAGTTGCTACATCCTTTAGGCTGACCAAGGACGTTCAGTTCCTACTTTTTCAATTATATTTTGTGTTTTAGTTTATTGCTTTTGATTGTAACTTTAATCTGTTCTGGAGGAAATGTACTGAAATTCTTTGTGTTCATTGACCACACTTAGGAATTAGTGGAAATTGAAGCTTAGATGGCTGTCCAAATTTGGTGCTAATGTTGCTACCCTTGGCTTTTTATTTTAATTTTTAGAGCTCTTCTTCCTGGTGATGTTCTACTGACTTCCCAAAATATGAATCAGATATGCTAGCTGCCACAGAGCTGCATGAGGAAGGTCGCTGAGGTCATCCTTTAATTTTAGGTTCTTCTGAGCCAGCTGTAGCCTCTGAAACTTTCCTGAGAGCCAGGAGTGCTCTCTAACAAGCAATCCTTGTGATGCTTGCTTTTCTGAAATACAGGTGGAAGGCAAGGTGGAAAGCAAAGTTTTGATCTTTGGAGTCCAGACATAATTTGCAAAATGTAGACAGCTCCACAGTGGCCAGAGCTTTCCTACTGTCCACAGCTCAAAGTTTTGATCTTTGGAGTCCAGGCATAATTTGCAAAATGTAGACAGTTCCACAGGGTAATGCTGGCCAGAGCTTTCCTACTGTCCACAGCTGTGTGTCCTGTAGAACACAGTCCTGAGCTCTAGTGGCTCAGTGAAGTCAATGGCAAAATTATGTTTAAGTAGAAATTATTTTCCATCACATGGAAAAGGTGAAATTCTCTCTCTTGTGAAGTCAGAACATGAATTAAACTGTTTAAGCCAAAGAAAGGAAAATAAAAGGCCCATATGAAGCAAAAAAAAAAAACCAACCAAGCAAATATCCCTCTGGTGCCAGGGATTAACTTCTTCGGGCCAGAATGTGAGTGAAACGTAGCAGCCCTGCAGCAAAGTTCTTGGCACAGGCAAAACCACGCTTTAAAGTTTGGGCGTTGGTTCAAAAGCAAAAGGTAAAAAGTGTGCAGACAGAAACTTGTCATATTAGGCATGTATTTTTATACTTCTGGGAGGTATCAATAAGACATCTAAATAGTAAATTCATGGTAAACCTGTTCTATGTGTTTTCCTCAGCTATATTGAAGGACACAAATCAAAACCTGCCTTCTCTTTAGTATATATTGCTGATGGAAATGTATACGCTCATACCTTCATGCAGTGTTCATAAAGTTAACCTTTTTGACATGCGCTTAAGGATCAGCAGTCAAGGGCACTGCTAAAGACCAACAGCATTATGGAACAGTATTGCCTCCATGGCCTTTCAACCACTGTGAGCATTGTACCCAGGGTTTCAACAAGTAGGCTGCCTGACAACATCAGAAAACCAACACCTTAAAACTTATACTCTGTCTTCATAGTTTCTCATCTTTAATCCAAATCTAGTGCACTGTTATTTTAATATCTGTTTTCTAAGCATGTCTCCTTTAATTAGGTCCTGTGCACTTCTTAGATTTGTTTCATTGCCAATATTAAACGGTTTTCTGTATAGCAAGCAGATTCCAAGGCAGATGTCCAATCCTTTTGGATTTTGCTTACTGATTGTAACAAATTTATTACTTCTTTCATGCAAACATTGAGCTAAATTCTTTTGTTGAGCAACAGACCTATGCTGAGTATCTGTAAAACCCCATCAACACAGCAGGAGCTCAGAAGTGTTAGTGGTAATAACTTCCTCTGTATGTCACTTCCATGCATTTTACTTCCAGTTGCTATTTTTTCTCTCTTCCATGTCCTTGGCCAAGAATTTGGCTCTAGCTAAAACTTCACTTTGTTATATGTGCTTTTTCAAAAAGGCTCAAGGAAAATTGTTCAGGAGACTTCTCAGACAAACCGAATACCCAAGCCACTCAGTTTAGAGTGTAAATCAATAGAGAGTTGGAACCAGCAAAGGGTAGCGTATGAGAGGACTGGATTAACTTGGAGAGTAGTCTTTCAACAGATTTACCATTAGATACAGTGAAGATATACTTAAATATATTAAGATCTAAGATTCTTCTCTGGCACAGGGATTGATGTAAAGGATTGTAATAGATACTTGAAATACCCGGACCTAGGCTTTGTTTGCTTCAGATCCCAAACAACTGAGTTACACACAGTGAAAGAGGGGGATGAGGTTAGGCAGGAAGGGTCAGACTCTTGGTTGTTATTCCGCTATCTTTAAGTAGGAACTTGAAAAAGCAATAAGCTGAGCATAAGTTCCTGATTCTATTTGAAGTTAGTGTCATCTTAAGAGATGGGTTCCCAGAGGTCCAAGCTGTACATCTGCAACTTGAAGGAGTCTCTGTAGACCCATCAGCCAATGTTGTAATTGTCAGCTCTCTGTATTGTATCTGTTTTTTCATGTTTTAATGTCACATTCTACATCCAGTATAAAAGGTATGTTAGGTGAACTTCCTGAACTTTGGAGGAATCTGCAACTTTTCTAAATAGCTAGAACTATTGTGAAAATCAGCTGCAATTTATACCTTACCTATGCATCATAAGTCTGTACTCACCCTGTCAGACTAACTGCACATCCATAGAGTGATTCCCAGTGTACGTGCAGCGATTGGACTGGCTTTGTTCCAGACGGCAGAGGCTCTGGAGCAGCACAGTTCCCACGGCCACCACACTCCCTAGCACTGGCCATGCTTGAAGGCTTCATTGTGCAAACACACAAATTCAATGAGCCTGCTTGAATGCGTATAGTTGTGCATGGGGTGAGCGTTGGTAATGTTGGGACCATACTGAGCCCAGCCAGGTTATGCTGCTGGCAGGCAATTAACTTCCCAAAAGAAATAAAAAAAGAAATGTGTCATCTAGGCCATTCTGTGTGTTGTTTGTATGTACTGCAAAGGAGGACAAAGCACATGCTCTTAACAGCTAACAGGAAGAGTATTTGTTTGTTTTCACTTTGTCCCTATTAAAACAGTCTCAACATGCCAGAGCTGAGAACCTTTAATTTATCACCTTCCTGTGCTTGGGGCTTTATTGCATTCATTGCTTAAGCTAATGCAGGTGGTCGTGCCTTGCTTTGCAGCTGATTTTGCTGTTACTGATGGTTGCAGTTTACGTTTTTTTGCTCTGCCCCTATTTCTTAGGCACAGAAATTGTTGCTTCAGTTTATTTCATTTGCATTTATCAGTTCTTTATCATTTTATTGCCACTTCTCTGCTGTGACTCTAAAGCAAGAACAATATTTATTCCCTCCGCCCAGCAAGCTTTAAAACTGATTCGCTGTGTTACAATTGTTCTTTGTTTCTTTATAATGCGGCATCATCTATTGTTTACAGTGTATTTACGAGCAGCAGAGGCTTGATGCCTTTTAGAATGAAATGCCTTCATTCTTTCTAAGTCTCCTTATGTTTTTGTAAAGCACTAAGTATCCTGGTGGTGTTAAAGAAAAGGAACATGATTATGAGCATGATGGAGAGGAAGAAAACTGTCAATCTAAAAAGGGTTCCTCTTACTCAGCAAATCCTCTCTCTCTCTGTATTCTGAATCATCGTCTGATGGTAGTGAAACAGAAAGCTCTGGTAATCTTTATTACACCTGTGAGTACTGCAGAGTGAATATAACTCTGAGAGCATAAGCTGGATTTTACTTTGACTCACACATTTTGGTGTTTGCAGCTTCAATCTGGAAATAAACTTACATACGTAGGTATCAACTTTAATTATTCATTAAGTGATTTAGGGGTTCAGTTGTATTTTCAGACATGACTTAGGTACCTCAGGAGCCAAAGTCTCTTGGCATTTTCTCATCAATGGGATTTTACAGAGTTTTCCTTTAAAGACAGTGATCACAGTCATATGGTGAACGTGTATTGTTTACAAATAACACGTAGGGCTGAGGCCAGGTACCCCGGTAACTGAAACTGTGTACTGGAGAATAACAGTGGACATTATGGTATAGATTCATGTTAAATTACATTAAATAAAGTAATAGCAAGTTCTAGCCATTCTCATACAAATACGTGAAGGGGAAAATTAAAATTTTACTGAAAATAATATGCTAATATGGAAATTAAGGTCATAAAATGAAAGGGAGTATGAAGAAACAAAACAATCAACTTGATATTAATTTTTTTAATACTAAAAGTTACAGCTTGAAGACTCAAAGGGCTTTTCAGAGATGGAATGTGAGCTGCTTGCATTTTCATGAGGCCAACCTTAAAATAATGTCCTTCCTGATTAGCACAGTGAGCATCATTGCATTTAATTGGGTAATGACCTCTGCTTAGTGAATGTTATAAACTAGAGTGAAATTTGAAAAGAGGTACAATAGCAAGCTGCAGTAATCATGTTTCTATTGGTATTGCCAATTGAAGATCATGAATGATAAACATTAAACCACAACATGTAAACAGTTTTTTCCCTGCAGAATTTAGGCTCAGACTGATCACTTGTCTCTCTTAATATGATTTGTCCTGGCTATTGAAAACAAGGACTCTTCCCTCCCCCGATATCTCTTCTAATGTAATTAGCATCTAGTCAATAATGTTCAGCATTTCATTTTACCGCTTTAATTAACAAATTCAATTTGTTCAAACCGCTGTGAAAACAAATTAAAAGCCCAGTGAATAAAAACCTCTAGTGCCAGAGATGTGTCTAAGGTGTTCACCAACTCTTCCTCTATTAAAAGTCCATCTTTTGAATGTTTTTCCCCTGTGAAAATGACTGGGATTTTCAAAACTTCTGATTTTTGTTCCATTGGAGCAAGTTCAGATTCATTGTGGTAGGGTTTGTCTGGATTTTTAATACTGAAAGAGATGTTTTCGCACCCAAAATCCCAACTCCAGGGAACAAAGCAAGGCTTTCTTGTTGTGGTGCGTAAGCTGTGAATGTTGAACATTTACTTTTAAGCCTTTCCAAAGGTTTGTCGTTGCTTTTCAAGCACGCCTCTGGCTGTGCCTCTCTCCCAGTCCGCACCAGCAAGTTGCAACAGGGTTTTTTGGTGTAAATGCAGCAGTGCCTGTACTAGCCACAGCCGCCTCTTTAGTGGCCAGGACAGAACTGCTGTTTTCTGCTTTAGCTTTTAAAAAGTGGAGTCTCCCGAGGCTGCAGCACCGGGTACCCACACTGCTCTCATACCTCTCCTGTCCACCACCTGCCTGGGCCTAGGAAACCCCCGAGGCTGTGAGGGCCTCTGTGCCCAATATTGCCACGCTTTCACTGTAGTTTTTCCCCCGTTTTCTTTTGTAGATGAGAGCTTTTACTGTACAAACATTGGCAGAGCTCTGGAAAGGTTGAAACAATACAGATCGGGTTTAATAACTACTGTAAATGTCCCGCAAACTTGGTCAACAGACCGGCGTGTATTTATATGCACGATAAACACAAACACACGCAACCGCCGTGCGGCTGTTTGGAGGTCGGCCTTCCCTCCCCGAAGAAGGTCACTGGCAACCGTGGGCTTTCTGCCAACACGCAGCATTTAGCTTTGCAATATTCATGCGATGGGTTTTTAATATTTACAGCTTTAGATTTGACACAGCTCTCCTTACGTATTCTGATTGCTTTGGCTTTTTCCGAGACCTTCCTGAGGTGGCGGTTTGAGAAACACATTTAAGAGAGTAAATGTTAGCTGCTGAGCAGTGCTGGGGTTGGAAATGGAGGTGGCTGAGGTGAGTGTCGCACCTCCACCAGCCAGAGGGGCCTCAAGGAAATTAGTTGGTTGAGATTTATTTTGCAGACTGATGTGGAAGCAGCAGACTGCACGCTGGCTCCCTGTGGCGTCACTTCGTTTGGACGCTGTGGTGTGTAACAACACCGCCAAGTTTAGGATGTGAGTTTTCCCTCAGCTGGGGATCTAGTTTGAGTGTCTCTCCTTTATCTATCTCTGTATAACCTAACTGCAACATCAATAAGGTGTATTTGAGAAATATAGTTAAAATGGGCTGCTGGGTACAGTGGTATGGAGAAGACTGACAGATTAGAGAGGATTTTTACATAAACTCACTTCTTCAGGAAGCCAGACTAAAAAGACCCTCTGTTTGGGCTCCTCAGTTCAGGAGGGACAGGGAACTGCTGGAGAGAGTCCAGCGAAGGGCAACCAAGATGATTGAGGGATTGGAGCATCTCCCTTATGAGGAGAGTCCCAGCTGAGAGAGCTAGGACTCTTTAGCCTGGAGAAGAGAAGGCTGAGGGGAGGTCTTATTATTGCTTACAAATATCTAAAGGGGGGGTTGGAGGAGGATGGAGCCAGACTCCGCTCGGTGGTTCCCAGTGACAGGACGAGGGGCAATGGGCACGAGTTGGAACACAGGAATTTCTTTTCAAATACACAAAAAAACTTCTTTACAGTTCGGGTGACAGAGCACTGGCACAGGCTGCCCAGGGAGGGGGTGGAGTCCTCTTCTCTGGAGATTTTCAAAACTTGCCTGGATGCAGTCCTGAGTAATGTGCTCTGGGCAATCCTGCTTTAGCAGGGGAGTTGGACTAGATGATCTCTAGAGGTCTCTTCCAACTCTGAAAATTCTGTGATTCTGTGATTTGCTGTGTTTCCCTTTGTAGTGCCCTGTAGATGATTTGCCACATCTCAGTCTGAGAATGTGAAGCCTTTACCACTCCATTGAGTTCAGTTCCACTTTTAAGTGCTCTGAAGTTCATGAAAATGCGTGTAAACATCACATTTGAATTTTTTTTTAATATGGTCACTTCTAAGAGTAATCTAGTATTAGCTACAACTTTATCTGTGTCATCACTGTGCAAGAAAAAATGGTAGTATTTACTTCAGGCTGAAGTACTGGAGGAAGTAAAGCACTAAAACCTGAGATCTTACAATGAACGAGAATATGAAGTGAAAAGCATGATCATGTATTAATGTAAACAAATGGATGCAAGAGCTTTCTGAGATCCTCAGATGGGAGTGTTTAGAAAATTAGTGTTCATATTGTCCACTCTATTTTCTCTGCAGTGGAGTCACCAATCCCTATCTTTCATTTAAAATTGTCATTATAATATTTAGTGACAGATACTGGTGGTGTTGCCTGAGCAAATCTGTGTCTAAAATGATTGCATCTCTGCTCAGATATGTATAGCTCATGTCTGTCTGTCTCTCTCGGTTTCTTTTCTTTTCTCTTCTCTTTTTTTTTTTCCAAATGTAACTGCATGCCAAATGGTATAAATTATCCAACCATCTGTCCCCCTTCTTCAAAACCCTGAGGGAAAATAGATCTGAAGCGTAGCTCATTTTCACCAAAAATGCCAGTTGTAATAGATCCTCACTTTTGCATCCACTCAGCTCGTAACTGGCGGGAAATCCCATAGCCTTAAATTTTTTGGTAGCTATCTAGGACCCTTTCATTAGCAGGTGGCCAGTTCTGCCTCTGCTCAGTGATGGCAGCAGCTCCTGGACCTTCGGGGTTTTTTTTCACCTCTGGCCAGTAGAGGAGCTCCCCCTGCCTGCTAGTTCTACAGCTTTTTTAAGAAGTGGCTGAACTATTCACATTTTCCTGATATTTTCTTTGAGACTTAAATAATTTCATCTAATTATATATCCCCCCCTTAATTTTCTATCTTGTAAAATAATAATAAGGAAACTGATTTTGCCGCATGAGTCAATTTGCAAATCAAGCAGCCTTTACATTATTTCTCTGTCTGCTGAGTTTCTGCACTGGGTATTGCTGTCTCACGTATATGTTTCCCCCACTCTGTCTTTCTGACTTGTCAGCTGAAGCTGAAATGCTAATTGAAATCGAATCGGCTTGTCAGTGTGTTGCCACTACTGTGCTGCTCTCCCTCCGGTATGCTTAGCCGGTGTGTTCGCTAACTGGGAGTTAGGAGCCTTTATGTTGAAGGATCAAAAGTGCAGGTGAGATACTCTTCTTTCTTATCGCTGCTGTCGCATTGTGAAATAAACAAAACTTGTCGAACTTTGTGGTCCTGTGTAAACTTACTGTACTGGAGGCATCCTCCAAAGTCATGTCTATAAATCAGTCTTCTGCTTAACTGCTTCCAGATATGGAGAATGAACATGAGCGAAGGCAGCTGAGCATGAGCGAAGGCAGCTGACCCTGGGACAGTTCGGAAGTCCTGAAAATTTCTTTTTAGCTTGAGTTGTTGTTAAATGGGGAAGTCATCAGCTATGCTTCCACATTGCTCTCTAACATACTGCGTGCCTTTCTGATTTGAAGAGATAAAGAGAACCAGATCTGAGATTAGGAGAGCTTCAAATGCGAAGATCCTTCAAAGATACCTAGCCCTGGTAGCATAATGATTTATATATTATCGCTAGAGCTCTATGGCTGAGGTGAAATGAAGTACATAGTATTCCATACCTCATATATAAAAACCTTTTATCTTTTGGAGGGATCCATATGACTCTTATACAATTCTTCAAAATCTATAGAAGGTTGCAACGTGTCCATGTTACATTTGGGAACTCACATTATGCTTCTTGTATCACTTCAGGAAGAAGGTAAAGCAAATAATTTATTACCACACAATAGTGATAGCCCTCATATTAGGTGAGAGCATTTTTACTGGGATTGTAGCCAATGTTTCCTCATTGTTGTGTTAATTCTATGTAGCAGTACATGAATAATACACTAACAACAGTACACTCCCAGAACTTGCTGTGGTCACTAAGATCTGTCCTGGCTAAACCCGAGGGTCTTAACAAACCATGTAATTCTGGCTTGTCCCCAGGATGTGCATCCCAGCCAGAGTTTTCATCAGTTTGGAGCTCACCTATTCACATTCCTGCATGACAACATTTATGCCTACAATCGTCAAGTGAAGTATTATTGCAGTTGTGCACAGGAATGCATGCTTCAATGTTTTTTGAATTTCACTTCTGTTAAATTGGCACTGTGATAGGAGTCCAGTCATGATAAACTCAGTATATAAGCATGTATGGAGAAATTCATATGCGTTTTTCTATGTGAACCTCTGGTATCCTTTGAAAATATTTCCTTTGACTCTGTACAAAGTAGGTTAGCTGGAACTGTTTACCTTGTGACAGAGAGAATTTCCAGATAGCAATTTTTAGTAAAACTGTGGTCTTCGAGCTTATCTCAGTGTGACAGCTCTTCTATTTCAGGCAGATTAAGATCTTTGCCAAAGTACGCTGGATTGGTGGCTATCCAAGCATATGTCATTAGGCAAAAATGAAGGATAGATATCGAAAGATGTATTTTAGCATTCAGGTATTTGATGTTCTTTTCCAAAGGGACTGGTTCTGAAATAAACTTTATGTATGAACTAAGTACACACAGTTATTTTGTCAGCAGAACTATTTAACCCTGCTATCCTGTAGATCTGTCCCCTGTGTCCACTAACAGTACCACGATAACCCCAGTTCTTCCCCTCTCCCCAAAATGTACTTCGTGAGATCCTCTGGGCAGAAGAAAATAAATTATGCCTTGTCTTGAGTTTTATGTTCATGGTGGCTATCAGGTATTGTTGCCGAACAAAAGATTTGGAAAATATTGAACTTGATGTCAGAGGGACACTATGTTGGGTCTTTGCCTTCCCTAACCTCCAGACTTCAGGAGGAAATTACCAATTATTGAGACTTAAATTCTTTCAAATGTCACTGACCGTGAGGTTCAAAAGCAATTTCATATGATCTGGATTATACTGATGGATGAACTTATAATTTTGCCTTGCGTCCACAGAAGGCCGGCATTTCCCGCAAAGACTGTATTTAAAGCTTTCTCCAAGTGTTAGTCTAACAGGATGTTTAGAATGTGTTTGCCTTCAGTTTGCTATCTGTAAAACAAAGATAATGGTACACCTCAAAGGTGTATTGTCAGACTTAATCTGTTAATTCTTATAAAGTTACTTTCAGCTTCTGAGGTAGAAGGCACTAAAGAAATGCAAAGTATTATTCATACTATTATTATTTTATGAGTCATGCCAAGATGTTTCTTCCTCTTCATAAGAATTCCAATAAGATCTCATTTCTTTGTTGCACAGATGATGTTTTAAGTTTTCATATTTCCTCAGGAGCAAACTACAATTGTTGAAGTGGCCATGACATTTTTAAGAAACTTGTTCAATGTCCAATTCCTTTTTTGTTCTTAACCGTGTTGATATATAACTCTAATCTGACAGACGACCAAAGATTGATACCTTCCAATTACCTGTGGTTTGTAATGTCAACTTCATAATTTTGCATTTCTACAAGCTCAGGTTAATAACCACTGTGCTGGAG
Source organism: Charadrius vociferus (assembly GCF_000708025.1). NCBI lineage: Eukaryota > Metazoa > Chordata > Aves > Charadriiformes > Charadriidae > Charadrius > Charadrius vociferus. The sequence continues at coordinate 4,384,938 of NW_009648332.1, forward strand.
CTGAATAATTTATGATTTTTTTGGTCTTCCAACTTTGGAGAGATCCGTAATAACACATTTCAAAAAAAGAAGAGAACTGATTGCCTCTAATTGCTGTTTTATGAAGGTATCCATTCTAATAACTTCAACCTGGGTAGGAAAAGAAACAACAGGCATGTTAAATAGATAAACAAGGACAGATGAGGGGTTGTACGGGCAAGATGATTATTCCAAACCAAATGCATTAACATAAATGCAGAAATCTTAGCTTGCTGCTTGCCGAACCAGTGCCAGATTGGAGTGACTTGTAGCTATCACTCAGAGGCAGAGGAAGGTGTTAAGAACATGTTTAAATGAGAAGACGATGGCAGCTCTACAAATTTTGACAGTCAGTTTATCTGAGGCACAAGTTCTTTGCTCTTTGTTCTTCACCAGTTCCCGAAGGGCTTGATTTTCAGAAGTGCTGAGCACTTGCAGCTTCTATTGACTTCAAGTGGAGTTTTAAGTGTTCTGCACTTGTGAAAATCATGCCCAACTGGATTAGCACAAAGAGGTTTTTCTTTCAACATCAGCCAGAAATCTCTTTTCTTCCTACCTGACTTTTCCAGCAAAACACAGTTACTGTTTCCTAACAGGCAAAATTGTATTATTCTGTTATGTATTTCAATTCCTCGGTGTCTTAGTGAATATGTGTTGGACTTTATTATACATTTGTACCATTTCTCACAGAGTCAAAGAAATAAGAGATGGAAAAGACCTGCTAGGTCAGCTACTCCATGTCTCCAGTAGTACAGCATTGTTCCTTTCAATATGTTTTCTTGTGTATTGTCCCTCCTAAATACTGGAGACATCCTCTTTCGTGGTTGTAGTGACAAAGGCTGCACAACAGTTTATCTTTCTTTCAAAAATAATACACATATTTGAGAAGAAAAGAAAGCAGAATATTTTTAATCCTCCCTCCAAATTGAGAAAAATATTCCTTTTATTCTACAGGCAGTTCTCCTTTTCATATCATCAACAGAGGCAGCTGCTGTCATTAGAAATAGTGGTTTAAATGCAGGATTCTTTGCAGATTATATTTTGATTTAAAAAAATAGGAATCCATAACAAGGGTGATTCTTATCTCTTTATTTCTGCTCTTTTGCTGTTTCATGGCCTCTCTCTCTCTCATGATTTCTGGATGCTTCTCTACTTCGGCATGTGACCACAGATGCAAAATGCCCTGAAGAATACATTCAAAAATGTGTTTTAGTTCCACATTCAAGTATATCTTTGGCCACCCTGTTCCAGAGACGTCATTGCAGTAGACATAATGGGCCATAATTCTGCCATTAAATCCAGGCTGATGATAGGAAGAAGTGTAGTCATTCCAGTAATAAAACTGACTGCCCAGTACAATATAGGCTTTCTTCCTCCCCCATCTGCATTAAATACAATTATTGGAAGAACAATCTCTGGATACATTTCAATAAAATACTTTCCTATAGTACTGTTTTCTAGGGCAAAATAATTTGTTGTCTGTTTTAAAAGCCCTTATAAAACCAGCTGTCTTTTGGAGTTTTTGTTATTTACATGATGAATCTCTCTAAAGTTTTCTCATAGGAAGATAATATTCGTATTCTTTAAATTTTCATTGTTATATCTATTTAACATATAGCACCTGAAGATTTTTGCTTTTATTGTTATTAAAATGACTGACTAAAAACTGAAGGAGGAAGGTAACCTTTAATTTATACTCCTGTTCAAGAAGAGGTCTTTTTATAGTTACATTCAGGTCATTTTTTTTTTTTCCTGTGGATCATCTATACTATTAAATGGGGTTTTATTCCAATTTAGGAGACACTTCGTCTTTAAACCTGTACTTACATTAACTTTTGTACATGGTTGCCCAGGCAACAATGTAATTGCATGAAACAATGGCATTCTCCTATGTACCATTTATGGCAAGTTTGCATTTGAAAAAACTTCTTGTCTTATCATCAAAGTGGAATTTGTAACCTTCTGACAGCTGAAGGAATGTTCAGGGGCCTTGATTCATATTCATTTTCCCTTGTAATTTTAATGGGTACCGTCACCTTTCATTTCCAGGGTATTTCTCTTTTTCCCCTATGATAGTTACTGTTTTACATGAAAATTCTAGAGCAGGCAGTAGAAACTGATTAAAAAATAGCTCCAAGAAAAGGCTGCAAGTACCATTCTTCTAGCTTGTAGCCTGTGAAATTGCCACTGTTTAATTGATCTTCTATAAGCTTATCTTTCCAGTGAGATGTACCATTATTGTACATTAATCAGTGCCTCCAGACATTATCACTGAGGTAACCAAGAGCTAATCAAGCAAGAATGGAGCTGGCAGACGCCAAGATGTCACGGATGCCTTGCTGTGTACGAAGTCTGTCAGAGTTTTAGCTTCCAAAGGAACCTGTTTTCGCAGGGCTGCAGACTTTGTATAACCTTGTCATAGCAATGGAAGAAGGGGCAAGCACCCGGAATGTCAAATAGGCGGGCCACGCAGGGAGCTGAAGCTTCTGGAATCCTCTAGATGGCAAACAACAAAGTGACACTGTAATAATAATAATAAATGATGCTATTTAAGAATAAACAAAATGTTGACATGTTGATTAGGTTTTACTAAATAGCAGTTTCCAAGGGAAGAAAATCAAGCAAAGCAAATTTACAGTGGAAAATATTCAAAATATATTCATCAGTCTTTGCAAAATGCCACTAGAAATTGCATTCCTACTTTTTAATTGATTTTATTTTATATATGCTCATACAGAAAAAAAACAACCCACAAACCTCTGAATTTTCCTGAATGTTATTTCTGTCAGCTAGATACCACACTGGGAAAATATCAGAATAGAGAAACAAAAGAAGTGTACCAGATTCATTTAATCAATTTAACTAAAACTATGCTTATTCTTGCAGAAAGATCTGTGTGACACTTTTCAATTGACAGATTCTGTAATTCAGGATAGAATGGAGCCTAAATTGCGAAGTGAAGCAGCTGAGTCTTTGTGCCATAGGTTCTGCCATGTGAGACGAGTTTTAACTGCTGGCATTGTCTGAGCTGCGTCTTTCTTGTTGGCATGTCGATGCCTCGATGGCATCCTTTGAGTATTTCCTCCTACCATCTTGCCGGTGGTAGTAAAGAAGCAACTCCTGCTCTGGCATCAGTGAGGTGAAACTCTACTGGTGCAGGCCTGTTCACCAGTCTGCTGGTGACATTCATTTGTAGGGTTTACCCAAAGGATATCCGAGGACTTGGGACCTTCAAGTGTACCTTAACTGTACCCTTTACTAGCCTCACAAATCATGCAACGGAGTGAGAACAAGGCTTCCCCTTAAACAGAGGGTAAAAAACATAGCCTGTGGTTGGCTACCCAGACCTTCGAAGCTGGGTGTTTCCAACCGCCTTTTCTGATGCCTGAAAAAGCAGACAGGTTTTCTCCCCACACATTTGTAACCCACTGATTTTTGTGCGTCTTCCAGGTGCACTGGAGGAAGAGAATTACTTCTGGCGGATGTAGCAAACAAAGTCACTGAGATACAGTTTGTCTTCTGAGGCTTTTTTCTTCAGATTTTGAAAAGTCACTATATTTTGCATGCTGTATTTTGTTCCTGCTTATCAAGAAATTGTAAATTAAAGAAACACACTCTGAATGCATTAATAAGCAGATTTTGCATAGTTTTCACTTTGTAATTCCACTGACTTCTGTTGATGTATTCCAAATATAAACAGGTAACAGATCAAAATTTGCCCACTGAATACATATATAGTAAACGTAAAACACTGAACCAAATTGCCTGCTGGCGTACATCCATTGACAAAAGGGAGTTTTGCCAGAAGGTAGTTTGGCTCATTATAGCTAGTAATTTGATTATTAATAAGTGGAAAAATAGTACTAATAGTTGCTAAGCTTTATTGATGACATTCTCAAACCTCTAGTCTGTAAAGTGAATCTTTTAGTACCGCTTTACGTCTCTCTTTGATTTCAGTGAGGATCATATATTCATGATGGTTTGCAGGACCAAGGTCATTAATGAAGATGTTTTCTGTTGGGTGGGAGGGAAGGTTTGGTTTTGTTTAATTAAAAAACCCCATGAAACAGAAGTACTGCAGAGGGATAAATGTTTCCCTTTCTGAATATAAACATCTTGGCATCACCTCACTGTTTATTTTCAAAAACTGCCTAAGTTTTGCTTCCATATTTATCTAACAGCAGGGGATCATTATCCTGTGACAAAGTTCTATTCCACTGACATTATCTCTTAATTAGAATTCATCCTTTTCTAGTTCTACGTAGTCGGCCTGTAGTTCCCACAAGTCCCATAAAGCAATGTACATTTTTGGAGGCAGAGGGAAGAGGGAAGGTCTCTCAGACCATTAAGAGCTGTTTAATAAGCAGCCTGGTGTGGAAAAGGCCGCTTTTATTCTACATGGGCATATCTATGCAGAATTGCTGATGAGGGCCAGCCTCTGCCCTCCCTTATGTCATGCCAACTGACTTTAAGTGATGTGCCAGGCCAGGAGGGAGGGCACTGCTACAGTCGAGAAAATAAATTGCTTGTCTTCCTTAGGAGACAAGGAGAGGAATCAGCTTAGGGCTGTAATCACGCTACACTTGGAAGGTAGTGGGGCAGATAGAGGTAAAGAGCAACCTTGTAAGGTGCTCTGCAGCGTGTAGTGAATGTGCACTGGGATCATAGTCGTGAATAGCATCATTTCTACTGCTAAGGTCGGTCACGCTAGTCTCCCACGACTCCTCTTTTAGAGATGAAGGCACTTGCAGCTACTAATGCATCTTCCCCTTCTCTCAGGAAGCGTGAGCAGCATTATTCTGTTAGCCCCTTCACAACAGCAGATAATCGGCCTGACCCCTGAAGTATGTGTTTGGGTGTGTAAAACAAAAAGAATGAAAATAATAATGTAGAGATGTTAAGGCCCTTGCTCCTGCATCATGACTTTTGATGATCTATTGCACTGAGACTTACAGCATCACTAAAAAAATTTTTAATATCTGAGCAGTGAACACTAAGCGAGAGTATTAGAGTAGAAATCTCAAATAGATATTAATAGCTCCATTTCCATGTCCTGTGTTTCAGTGGGTACAAATGTGAGTAGTCCCTCCCACTGGTGTTTGCACACACTACATCTTCTGTACTAATTGGCATCTCCTACCCAAGGTCTGCCTGCACCAGTAAGAGAGCTGCATAGCTTGGCAGAGATGGTGGAACATTCAGCAGCTGCTGTAAAGCATCTTTTCCTTTATGCAGAACATTACAACAAAAATCACAGCAAAGAGATATAAATCTAGGAAAAATAACAGTTACCCACAGGTTGGCAAGAATAGTCCCTGCTACTGGAATAGCACCCATGTAAAAATCCACCGTGAAACTCCTAGCCACCAGGTGTAACAGAGGCCGAAAACATAGAAACACTCCCCTAAGATCAGATCCTTGAATGCATATCAAGAAAAACTGGAATTCTAATTGTCTAACAAGTTTCAGATAATATTAAAGCATATGCTTCGGCATTAAATTATTTCATTTTAGGAATTAGGAAGAGACCAAAGGGAGTAACCTTACTTGAACAGCTGTGTAAAGTAAGGCTTTGGGGCTTTTTTTGCATTTTTTTCTGAAATACATGCTATTAGACATTGTTAAGGAAAGAACAATGAAAAAGAGTGGTCCATGAGGTTCATTAATTGTGGCAATTCCTTCGCTGGCATGATTTTTTAAAATGGGTTCCTGATAACGTTTTGCTATGAAATAGCATGTGAGGATAAAAGAAAATTCCCTTAAAAATCCCTAGTCTGTAAATTAGCCCATGTATAATTTCACTTAGTGTTTTAAAGTGATGTTCCCAGTTCTGCTTTTCACATTGTTATCATCTTCACTTACACCCTGTACATTTGTTCAGATGTTCAAACCCTTTCTCTGTCCAGAAATGCAAAGAACAAAAACCGCAAAAGATACAAAAGCAAACTCTTAGCAAGTTTATTAAATCCAGGAAGTGGTGTCTAATTGAAAAGTTCGCTAAATTTATTTAATGATGTGGTGCTACTGAGAGCTGTTATAACTTTATTGTATTGAATTATGCAATATCATACTCCATTGTCAAATGTTTCCTTGATTCTCATTAAGGTTATGATTCATGCTAATATTCTATCATTTAGACAGGTTCCTCAAGCAGTGTTTTATTATTATTTGTTAATTTATGAAGCATGGTTTCAGTGGATCGTCGTACTTTACAATATTAAGGAAGGATAGAATATTAAACAACCAAATGCATCCAGATACTCGGGGATAAGTCAGCTTCTGGGAGACAGTGTGTGTAAGGAGACAAAGGAGATATATTACATGCCCCTCAGGAACATCTGACAGTTTTCCTAAATGGTGTCTTTCTTTTCACATGGGCTCACATTCCTTTCAGTTCTAGCCTGCATTTCAGCAAAACTATTGCATTTAGCTCCTTTCTCTAACAAAACTATCCGGAACAGGCATTTTGGCAAAATTTGTGTTGCCAAGGGTGGATTTGCCGATTTCTTAGTTTCTGATGCTCTTATTCTGATCTTAACATTTCTAAATAGCCTTTACTATAATTTCTGGATTCAGTAAATCTATACTTCTTTTTTTTAATTCCCTGCTATTTTAAGCCATGGTTGGAACACACGTGTTATGCTACATGGATATGACCATGCTTTCACAGTGAAAGTTCAGATGAAAACTTTTGGGGACCTGGTTAAGTATAGGCAAGCGCACTATTTTCCACGTTTTTCCAGTGTGGCATCTGGAACTTGCGTCCAGTGTTCATTTCACAGGCTGAATGCAGAAATTTTTTGCTGATTCATTGGCCTCTGCTTTAGCTGTGTCCCATTTCCCTGCTCGTGTTTCACTGTTACACATCAACTTTTCTTCTTGCACTCCTCACCTGGAGTGGCAGAAGCACTTCATCCGTCTTCAGTCTTCTCCCAGTTCATCTGACCTGCCAGAATTATACCGGTTTCTTTGCTTCTCCTTCCCCAGGAGGACAGGTTTTCTTTTTCCTTTGACATGTGGTTGAGAGGTGGGATAGAGTCTTGGGTCTAAGTAGGTCATCAAAGCTCTATCCAGTTCTTAAAATATAATTAGATGATGAAAAAACGTTAGTAGTCAAATCCAGACGTAAATATGGTGTCTGTTCTCCTCCTGTTTGCTCTGATCATTGTGTTTGCAATGCTTTCCCGTGTTACGGAAGGCATTTCTATGCTATTGTCTTCCAAAAGCCATTGGTATTGTTGTTAATTTTTTAATGTGAGGGTTTGCATTTTCATTACAGTTCTGTGAGACCCCCAGCCCCACTGAAAGCCACCACCTTGCCTTTGAGGAGTGGGATCCTGTGATCCTGCAAACTTCAAGGCATCTTCAGCCATCCTGGGTCTTTGCTGTGGCTTCTGGTCACCAAATCAATTTGCTGGGCTATGAATCTCTGTTGGTCTACGCCAATTAACGCAATTCTAAGTCTGGCCCCATGGTGCATTTATTTGTTTGCAGGAAGAGCAAGCAGGAGTGCAAGAGCAGGCCTGGACCTGGTTTGACAGGGAGAAAAGTTTAGATGCTCAGACACATGAATTTGTGGCATAGGAATGTGCTTCTCATCCTCTGGTGTGACTGAGATGACTGGGAAGAGCAAGGGCCTCTTAGTTCCTGCTGGAGACACCCTTGGGGAGCCTAAAGCTCCTCTGCCAATTCTTTATTTCCACTGCTTTGTGGCTGAGAAAGCAATTTTGAATGTGAAAATATTTAGCTAGTTTGGTGCATTTTCTGTGATTTCTGAAGGAAAGGTATGAATTTCCTGACTGCAAACAGACAGGAAGTCACTTGCCCTCCTCTGCATGTACCCTTCTCTATTTTCTCACTGAATTTGAATCAAGATATATTTTTGAAGAAGCATAATTACAGAACAACGTGTAACTTGGTGAAATTTTTGGAAAAAAAAAAAAAGTCTTATGAATAACAGGAACCAGCTGATTTGAAACCTAAGCACCACAGTGTCACAGAATTCTTCATATTAGATTCATAAATTCAAAATCTTTATTAAAATCATATATAAAATAGTATAGCACAAAAATGGTTCTCACATATAGAAACTTAATGGATCTTCTAAGAAAAGACCTGTACCAGCTTTAATCTTGTATGATGCATTTTGCTTTCATTTAAGGAAGGGAAATCTAAGTTTCGCAGCAAATATCTGAGATCTTTGACTGTGTATTCATCACACAAAGCCAAACAGTAAAGTGCTTATAGTGATATCTGTCTCCTTTCAAACACTGGCTGTTCCTAAATTCTTCCAATTCCATTAGCTATGAAAGAGAAGTATTAAAAGCACAGATTATTTTTTTTTCCTGTTTTCAAGTTCCCCATTAGTGGTCATTATTTTCCTGCTTTTGTCCTTTTTTTCCCCCTTGCAATTTTGCTGTGAGTGATTCTCTCTGTCATCTTGCCGTAAATTGATTAATACTGCCCACTGATGCAGTGCACCACATGGCTAATATATCAGTTAAATGGAAACAGCAAACACCACCTGCTCCTTCAGGCAAATGGCACTTTGGAAAATGGAATGTGTAATCAATAGAATTAAACCTTAAGCAAAGCACTGCAAACAAATCCAGGGGCAAGGTCTTCTTAACTCTGTGGTATGAAAGATTTTTCCCTTTTTCTTTTTTTTTTTTTTAAATTATCTGTTTGACGAGCTTTTGGTATATCAATTATTTTCCTTGTGATATACAGTATTTTCACTATAACTGTTGTCATACAATTAGGTATTGCTTGGTTCAAAGGTGATTTTTTTTATTTGGAAACTTTTAGGGGGATCTGCTTCCCTTTATATGTTGGAGATTTACAGGACCAATTCTTGTCAATGGCAGTGATAGGTAACAGGATAAATCCTTCCCATTGATGGGGAGATAAATGCTGCTTGAATTTAACTTTCAAATCTGCTAGAGACTGCTTAGCATTAAGGCATTCGCCTCATTTGTGAGCACTTTAAAGATTAAGGATTTGAAGAGCAGATGCAAACCCCAGAACTTTTCAGCTGATGTCAGAAAGATCTTCCTCTAATGAGTACTTTTTAGAACTAACAAAACTGGTCAGCTTTACTTCTCCAGTGAAAGAGTAAAATTTTAAACCAGGTTTTTAAAGAGAAGGGCAAGAAATACAAAGGACCGTATAAGAACAGAGGACTCTTGCAATTTGCATACAGGGAAAGAAAAGGATAATCTGTGCCCGAGATCACTTGTAAGTAACAGTCTGCTCCTTCAGGAAGGCAAATCATTACTTGGGAGCTTTGGGCTGCCTGACACAGAGTGTCTAGTAACTGTTTTGATTCAACAAACGGTTAAGGAAAATGAACTCTGCCCTTATACAGAGCCTCCCACGGATCAGAGAAGGCTCTCAGAGTACCTTCCACGTTCAAGTAGTGCCAACGACTCCCAACACTTTGTAAATCTGTAGATGAAAGCTCATGTAAAGCCATATTCCATACCTGTAAATTGCTACCCGTGACAGATCTGTGAGTTTATTTAGAGATATATTTTGCCTCAGATAAAGCTTGTTAAAAAAAAACGAGTAAGGCCAATCATTAGTACATACCAACTGACAAACAAGTAGTCAGCTCCAGTTACATGAAAATAGCCCGGGTCTATCTCACGGCTGCTTCTAACAACTCACAGCAGACTCCATTCTCTGTTTGTGGTGTACTAGTAATTACGTTCTCGCTGGCAGGATTTAGAGTTTGGTTGCCAGGGCCCAAGCACCATGTAGCAAGTGTTTTGGTAATGAATAAAGACGGCAATCAGCAGCAACCTGAGAGCTAGCTGAATGAGACAATCTGGCGGGCACTGAGGGGGTCCTGCTGGCTTGCTCAGATGGGCAGCAGGCAGGGATGAGATAATTGATAGGAAAGGGTAATGAAAGGAAAGGAAGTGGGAGGGGGGGAGAGGAGAGAACAGATTTAGAAAATAGACAAAGATTTTGACCTTAAAGCTAATAGGCTACTTAGGATATTATTTTATAAAGACCAGGATAAAATGAGCTGGCAGCTGAATGTCAGTATAAAATAATCCTTTGTGTATGTGTGAGTGCTTGCGTGTGTGTGTGTGCACACGCACATGCGCATGTGGCGAGCTGGGGAGGGAGGAAATCCCCATGTGCAGATCTTAGATGATTTCTAGGAAATAATAGAGACGACATGAGTGGTTATTTGTAGGATCCGTAGTATTGAGATACTCTCTTACCTACACAGCCTGTTAAAACGCATCAACCGGGTTTTGAAGTCACGAGCTTACAGGGGAGAAATTAAAGGTGAGGGAGAGATATGACCCAGGCAAGTTCATGTAAATACGGAATGGTTTCATATTTCAGAGAACTGAGTCCTCATTTGAGACGTATTGAATTAAATAAAAAGAGTTCCACTGATTTTTAAAGACCTTGAACTATTCTGACTTTGAGAAACTAAGTGGATATTTGTCTTGTCACCATCAAAATTATGAATAAACCTACAAAAAGCAGCACACTTTCAATTGTACACCCTGGAAAAGGGGAGATTTTAAGAGTAACAAATTAATTTGTGTATACTTTTCTTCCCCAAAAGATCATTTTCTTAGACTGAACTCTTGCAACATAATTACTCTTTTAGCCTTCATGGGCATGGAAAAAAATAATACATCCCCAGATAAAATCCTTAGTTGCAGAAGTCAAACTTCTCCCAAGACACCAGAGACAGATTTTGTGGAAGGAAGCTCTTTTCCTATAATTTTGCATCCTTCTGACACCAGGCTTGCTTCCTCCCAGCCTTGTGGGCATAGGAAAAGATGAAAGTTTTGCATTCCTGTTTCATTTGTGTTTTTTAATTATTTTTTTTTTAAAGAATGAGCACAGCGGTCAAGGCAGACATGTAAGAAGATGGCACTATGAACCAAGTGGAGATATTTTATACTTGGTGATGGGGCTTTGTTTAGATCCTCTTTCATAATTTTAGGATATATTTTGGCTTAATATTGACAAGTTCATCAGAGCCAGGCCCTTGAAGATTTCTCTTCAGCAATCTATCTGTTTCCTTGTTTATTCTGATTTTCATTTTAAACACTTAATACAGGTCATCTTCCACAGGCTTTCAGGTATTGGGAAGATTTCAAGAGGGTTTTTTCTTGTTTACTGACTCTCTGTGAAATACTGTAGGAGTGTGTGATGTGCTGTGTCACCGGGGATGGAATCTTTTCAGGTCTGATAAATCAGATTATCTTGATCTGAGGTAGTACTTTGATAGGAAATCCCAGTATAGGACATGGATTTCGAAGGACATATTCCTGGTGATTCAGTAACTAACGCTCCTCTTCTGAACTTATTCTAAAGAAGTTGGTACGAAGTGCACAGCAGTGCTAGATGTTCTTGGCTTTAGGCAGAGGTACATCAGTACTTCAGGATATTTGCTATTGAAAATGTACTACACTAGCAAGAACTCAGCCACAAATGCACCTTTTTCTGGCCCAAATTTCAAACAGAAATAGTATTTTTCACTTTCTGGGATTTTGAAAAATGTCATGCTGTGCCACTGTGTAGAGTTCATCAGTGTACTGCTTTCTCAGAAATATGGAAACGCATTAGTGATAAAAGAAATTATTCCATGTAGAGTTTTACAAAGCACTTTGGGATCCTTGTAGATGAAAGATACTGTATCAGACATTATGATAGGTAGTAGTTATTAATACCTGCCATATTGTGACTTTCTCAATCACTTTTATTCTGCAGTCTCAGAAAGCTGTCTTTTACCCAATTTACCATAATTGTAATATGACCCATATTGTACCCTCCTTTCCAAGACCCTTTGAAATATATTAGAGATGCTCTCCTTGGCCCTTCCTAAAAGCTTTTTAATTGAAATGTTGTCATGTGGCTTCCTTATTTAAAATAATTTCATATTTTCATGGCCTTCAAACACAAGTTGAAAGTATTTTACAAATAGCAAGGAGGGTAACGGAGTTGGTTTTTATGTGGGCTCCAACTAGTGCTTTGCTGGACCTGTCAGAATGCTGCATGGCCTAAGACGTGTACCAGATTCATCTCCATCTTTCAGCTTTGCCAAATAAATACCGAGGCTGCGATGACCTCCTGCAAACACTACTGCCCAAATTACATGCAGAGAGAAGATGACACATTCAGTGTTGCAAAGTGTGTTTGTATTGCCTACATCTTCGGCTGCTCCATGGTGCTCGGATAGAGGGCTGCTCTTCGAGAGTGTAGAGGTTGTGACTGAACTTACTGGGTTTTGTTTGTTTGTTTGTTTGTTTTTCTGGGAGGGGACTTCTGCCTTGGTTTGCATTTGTGCAGTGCTTAGCATAGTACAGTCCTGTCTTCTTGTTAGGACATTATGGTACTACGAATTATTATTATTAAAAATAATAATATCTGTGGCTTGGGAAGGTGAGTTCTAAGACTTAATTAAAACTATTGTCCAAATGTTTATATCTGGTTGACTGAATGCCTGTGTAGAGGCTTTTGACCTCCAGAAATACTTATGTTATGGTCTCATACGCTCTAAGGAAGTTCAACTATATTTTCTTAGGAATGTGGATTCAGAAATATCAGCCAGGTCTCTAGACTGGGTAATTCAGATTCAAACAAGAGAAAAAGCTACATACTTAGCAGTGGCTTCATCGCAAAATAAACATTCAAGCTGTTTCCTTTTGCACATAATACAGAGGACTATAAAAATCAGCACAATAACTAGGCAAGTTACAAAAGTGATCATCCCCTCTATTCTGAACTGTAAGTAGAAGCTTGTAAGATAGTAAATTGCAATATTGCTCCATCACAAAAAATCCAAACCTTCACTAAATTCAGAAAAGAACATTATTTATTATACTAGGGCAAAATGCTGTACTACAGTCCAGAACTTAGAATTTATTCATGCTACAGCTTTCTGTTGTATATTGTTCACACAGGGTTTCCACCAGTTTAATCTTTTGACCTTCCACATGTGAAGAAGCACAGAATATGCAGCAAAGATCAGTCACTGCAGATAAAAAGTCTGCAGTGTTGACTAGACAAGAGAATTATTCATTGGGCCAGATTCTCTGTGGTGCAATTTTACTTAGCTGTATTGAGTTCATTGACAGGTCTTTATTGACATCATTTCTTTGACTTCATCGCGGGTACTCTGATTTACATCAGCCGAGGATCTGGCTCTCAGGATTTAATTTGCACAATAAATGATAGGAAGTCTTTTCAAATGGAATCTGCAGTGTAATTAATGAGAACTGATGCTTAACATTGGATCTTTTCCCAATAGCCTGCTACGTGGCACCAAACATTGTGGGCCAAGTACTGATTTCACATTTTTGCGCCAAATTCCTATTGACCTCAACAGGAGTTTCATGTGAGAAACGATAGCAGGATATATCCTATTATTTCTTGAAAAGATCAGTGTTCTGATAAAAGTGGATGAAGCTGTCTTTTTCATAGCTGTCAAGCAACTTGGCTTAATGTAGTCATGGAATCTCACCATGATAATGGAAATCTGGCATACTTGCCTTGGTACACCACATTGTAGCTAACCGTGAGTCCTTGTCCTTGCTTTATATGATGGCTGAAATTCAAACTTTCTGAATTAGGTATTAGTTACTGGAAGTGTGAGCAGCTCCAGTTGGAGGAAAATGTATTCCTCTTTCACCAACATGTATCAACCATTTATACTTACATAAATTCTTTGCTGAGTTCTTTCTCCTGTATTTCATGTTCTGTGCATGAGGAAGGGAATCCTTGAGTAGAATTTTAGCTCTCAGATTATAGTAGCATAATAACTACAATTCAGACACTGAACAGCATTATCTTACAGAGAAAAATCAATCCGTTGCTGGTCACTCAACATTACTTCTACCTCTGGCAAAGACTAATCAAAATATTCTCTGAATTTGCTTTAGCTGTTATTTACCATTATTACAGTTCTGTGGCACCTCCATTTTCCATCTGTGATTTTTGTCTGCCTCTTGATCTCCCAAATTGCTTTTAAGTGTGCTTGGATAAAGCTGTTTTGACTGTTTTCTGGTGTCGTGCAAGGAGACTGCTTGTCCTTATAAATCACAAGAGGAGGATAGAATAGTCTAAAATCAGTTCCATAAAAGGCTATTGTATGCCTTTTTGTCCCCTGCAGAGTTGTTCAATGTGCTGGAAGAGCACTAGCCTCATCTACTCCAGCCCTATACCTTCTTCTGTGGGAACTGACTTGAAGCTTGAACTCCTTGGCTCAAGCTCAGAGCCCTTGGATGTCTCTATCCTTTCTTCATCCCCTGACTTTCCATTTTGCCTTTCAGCTGCCAAGTTCTCACCTCCTGAGCCTGCATTCATTGCTTGTTCTCCCTGATACTGTGGATATGCAGGTTCTTCTCTTGAAGTGGTTGGTAAGAGCTTGGGCACATTTGTTCCTGTTTGGTGTCTTTTTGGTACTGTCTTTATCATGACTCTGTATAAAAGCCTACTTGGTTTTTCAACCACTTTTTCAAGAATGCACTTTTCACTTTGTATGTTCCTTCTTAAGGTTTTTGGTCATGCTTGAAGCTGAAGTATGTTTGTCCTTTCCTCCTTTCCTTTGAATATTAAAAGAAAGAAGGATTCAGTGACTTCATAGCATTCCCAGTAGCTTCCCAAATCCTGTTTTAGGGAGAAAATTCAGATGCTTCAGTCCTGACAATTCTTGGTCTCCTTTAATTTGTATTTCAGCTTCAAAGCTTCCATGTTGAGAAAACCCTCCACATGAGCTCTCGGGACAATGACATACATATAGGGAAAAGGCCGTGGGATACCTTCCATGTCATTTAGAATTCTTGCCTGTCCTAGGCAAAACTCAAAACGAAGTTTGTTGCACTGTATCTTGTTATCCAGAAAGACAGGAAAGGTCAGAAACTTGAAAACATTATTTAACTTTTTTTTTTTTTTTTTTTTTTAAGTATGCATTCTGGGATGCAGCAGATCACTTCTGGGGAAAAATGTCATTAATCTCAGTATCTCAGTTTGAGAATTGGAGAACTGATGACCAATTTTGTATGTTGTCTTCTGAACAGAATTGACACTGTGTGCTGTTATGTGTTTGAACAGCTGGTATACTCTACAAGCACAATTTCCCTGATATAAGTGGCTGGTTGATGAGGAACACCATGGTGGAATCCTGGACTCAGGCTCATTTTGTCCACATCACCAAAGCTACACTGGGGTCATTGCATTGCATAATGTATTTCCCAGTTAGCCATTCATAGGTAAACAAATATGAACAGAAATGGCTAAATGGGAAGCCTTCCTGTGTTGTTATCATTTGAGAATGGAAAAAGGGAGGTGAGTTTAGGTTAGTTTTGTCCCGCATCTTTACTGATGACCTGAAGTCCTTTGCATGCTTTGGCTTTCTTTACAAAACAAGGTGCTTTCTTTACAGAAAATTGCTGCAAAATGGGAGTACGTATTGGTAGGGAGCTGTGATACCTACCAGCTTTCTGGTTTGGATTAAGGTGTTGGTCTGCCTCCGTAAATGTCTACAGCCCTAACTGATCCTTTTTTAGCATTTTGCTGAGGTTTGCTCCAAGCTAGGAGCTTGATGTGAGGCTTTCTCGGTAATCAGTGAAGAAAAAGGCACTTCCAGAATGAATTTGATCTTAGGTTAGTTCAAGTGCTTTCTGGAGGTGTCTGTCTCTCCTCCTTAGAAGTATGGGTTGCTTACAGTGAGTTAACTCCTAAATAAGCTGCACCAATTCAATTAAAAAAGAGTGTGTCCTCCTTAACCTAATCTGGGGATGAGTGGATCTGAAGCAGTGTAAAAGAGAGGGAGGTGTTGGCAGAATATTTCCTGGAAAGGAAACCTGATTTTGGAAAAGTCTTCCGTCATCTGAAGTACCCTGGATTTCCCTCCTGCCCCTTTGAGAGGTATGCTCCTTAGGCTGTATGTGTCCCCAGGATTTCTTAGGAAGGCTGCAACAGCGTGGATGTTTGAGGAGTGGTATGGTTTGGGTAAGGCTTGATTTCTGGTAAGCCATGGTATTTAGTAAGTTTGTATTGCTTTATTATTATAAAAGCAGACTGCTGTAGTGAATAGCACAGAGGCTTCTGTATGGGCTTCCTTTTTGGGAAACAATGATCCCATCAAATTGCCAGTATGACTCACACTAAGCGTTTGAATCATTTTTATTACACTGCTGATGATGGCTTGGAAAAGTCAAGTTTTGGTCATCAATTTATCCTGCATCTTTTATATTGACTGACTCTTGTATATCAGAAACATGGTCAGTTAGACAGTTTTATGAGTTAAAGGAATGATGTTATGTGTAAATAACATCTACTCAGGAATGAAAAGCAACATGTGCACGTACGACCTGATAATGTATATGTATGATGGCTTTAAAGCTGTGCTTGGTTTGTAGTATATTAAATCAGAGAACAGGATAAAGAGATTGCTCAGCTGACAGAAATACACATTATGATGTTAAAGGACTGAAAAGTTTTATTTTTATGCAGAGCTAGCTGGATCCTAAAACAACTAAGAACTAACTGTTTCAGGGGAAACAAAGTATAGCAAAAACAAAAGAGAACCCCAAGCAGCCAAACCTCCTCCCTCCCTTTTCCTATTTTTTTTCTGTCATGAATTGTTTTCCAAATATTTCCATTTGGTTATGCGGAAGGGGAGGAAGGGGGGGGGGGGCAAATATCAATTATATTATTTTAAAGTAAGTTCTGGCATTGGTTATGTGTATACTGCTTAGGTAGCGTAGCTGCACTGTGGTTTTCCAAGATTTATTTTTCACTTTATAGCTCTTTCTTTGCCCCATATTGCAGCTATTTAACACCTCTCTCTGCAAGTCTCGTTCCTGATTTCTTTTATAAGTCTCATCTACACTTTAAAACTTAGTCTTCCTTTACCTTAGAGCCTCAACTGAGAAGGTTTGAGAATATCAGGCAAACGTGGGTTTGGAAGCTGAGAAGAAAACTGGGTGATTTCCCCCAATACTTGTTTTGCAGACACTTGTGTGACTTGCTAAGGTTGCACGTCAAAGGGACCTTGGTGTGGGCTGAGCACCACTTCACAGGCAAGGTGTAAGAAAAAAGAACTAATGAAGGAACTGATGATTCCTCCCATCATCACTCTGATTTTCAAATAATCCTGTTAAAAAGCAAAACGTGGCAAAATTTGTGAGTTTAGACCTGAAAGATCACATGGCTTCTTTTGCAACAGGATGCTAAAATATATTATATTTAAATACTCCAAGTATCTATATATAAATATTGACTTCTAAATAGCTACAAGCATTTGAGCCTTTTTTATCTCAGCATAAGCTAAATATCATAATGTCTGCACTTTCCAATGAAGAAGAGTTTTTTCGCTTTGGTTGTACTTTAACCACTGCATTAGACTGTGTTTGAAAAATTCAGCAATATGCCTTAAGAAAAGCTCCAAGAAAACCCTACAGTAGAATCTGAATAAGTTTAACTTATTTCACATTAGTTAAGGGTAAGGCTTGCATGTAGTCCCATTATAATCAGTGGGACTACTCCCATTAGTATGGCAAGCAGGATTTGGCCCTTTGTTTGTAATCACACATTCTCTGCCTGGTCTGTTAGACTGAAGGTCATAATAAAATTAAACTAGGATTAGAATGTTAATTTCCAAACACAAATCAGCAAGGGAACACGATTACGTTTGCTGTTGGAGGAGAAAGTGAAACATTCCTATTTTTCTCTTGGTGTATCTAGGCTGCCTAATGGAAGTAATTGTGTGGATCCAGAACAAAAATGTAAAAAAAAAATGCAGAAATATGGACAGAAAAATGTGTTCCTGAAAAGAAGGAAAAAAATCCCAGAGATTCTTCTGATTCTTCTTGACATTTAGATCAACAACCATATCCAATTCTGAACAGATTTCCTCTGTATGGGACTAGGTATAGCTTTTCTGTATCAATAGTTCTCTTTATGCAAAAAAGAAGCCACCTTTCTGTTTTCTTGCTGAAGAGGAAATGACTTCCAGTTTCAGTTAGGCTATAGCTGTTAGGAACTTAAAAGTTCATCCATCCCTGTTTACCTTCAGAAGATGATGAGAGCATGGTTTACAAAACATGTTATTATTCAGTGGCTCGCTGTTAAAGCTGGTGTTCAGTAGTAAAAGCTGGCTTTTCCCAGGCATCAACCAAACTCTTAGAAATTACTGGAAATTGCCCTATTGAGTTATGCACATTTTGGATCCATCTCACAGCAATTTGCATTTCAGCTTCTACAAAATTCTTTGAAACATAACAAATTAAGCTTCTGTGTTTTCTGTCAGGATAAATAGCATAAACCTCATTTAACAGACAAGCAGAACTAAGGCCACAAATGATTCATGCACTTCCATCTGCAGTTGGGTAGCTATCACCCTTTCAGCCCTATGAAAACCATTTCCCCACTATATTTCTGCTTTCAATTCCTCTCACCACTGGTCCCTGACATTTCAGAGTTTTTTTCACCATAATAGGCTCCAGTATACTTTCTTTGTAACCCCTAGAAACATGTCATATTACATTTTTTTGCTCAACTTTCCTTTTTTTTTTTTTTTTTAAACCTACCATGTAAAGGTGCAATCTGCACATCTTTCAGAGCATATTCACTTTTGCAGGGCAATATAAAAACATCAGAAATGCCCTACTGAGTCAGACAGCGGCCTGCCTGACTCAGTGTACTGTCTCCCACAGCGGCAGCAAGAGATGCTGTATAAAGAAAGTGGATGAGCCCGGCCACTACCTGCAGTCCCATCCTTTTTCAGCCCCTCAGCAGCCACCAGTACTGGATTAGGGATATTAGAGAATACATCCCCACCTATTCCCTTTAGGATCTGTTTTTGGACATGCTGTCCCTGAATCATCTAATCTCTTTTTGAACTTGCCGATACTATCTGCCTCCACGCCCTCCTATTGCCACAAATTCCAGAATTTCAGTGCCTGCTGTTTTAAAGAAAATATTTTTATCTGTTTTAACCCTGTGTTCCACTAGTTTCAGTAAGAATGATGGCACCTGGTTTTAATTGTGAGATTTGGTGAGTAACAGCTCTGAATTCTGAATTCTGAATTCATCTTACCCACTACCTCTAGGATTTTGTAAATCTTGATCACATCTCACAGCCTTCTCCTCTCCAAGTGGAAAAGTCTCAGCATTTTCAGAATCACCTCATTAGGCACCTTCTCCATCTTACTCATTTGCAACCCTTCTCTCTACAGGCTCTCATTCTGCTATGTCGTTCTTAGGATGCAGAGACTGAACACAGTACTCAAAACATGTGTGTTCACAAGGGTGCGTGTAGCAGCAAAATCATTCTGCCTCGTATGCAACAGCTTTTCTGCTCGTTCCCAACATCCTGCTGGTTCTTTGTCGTCGGTTTTTGGTTTTTCTTTTTGGCTGCCATTGTAGCAAATACAAGTGGGAAGTGAATATTTGACATAGTTTTTCTTAACATGGAGAGGGAGAAAGAAGTAGTTTACTTAAGCTCTAAATTTTTCAGGATGAAGTCTTTAAATAATAATTTGAACACAAGCTGCAAACTGAGCCATTTGACATTCTTCATGTTTTTTTACAGGTCAGGGATTTTCTCTGTTCACAGTTTAAGAAAGCAACAGAAGTGTAGTGCCAATGGTGATTAGGATGGTTTATGGTTAATGCCAGCGGTTTATGGTTGGGAATGAACAATAAAGTAGATTATTTTAAAGAAGTCTGCTTAAAGTAGCTTCTGTGGGGTTTATTCTTGCTGTTTTTCAAATAAACCGGTACTGAAACTGGACCAAGATTTAGGAAAGGGAACAGAGAATGGGTAGAAAATGTATACTCAGTTAAAATGATACCCAAGTGTTTTAAATACTCTGTCATTCTGGCGGCCTCTGGAGGGCACATCAAACTCCTTGCAGACCAAATAACATAAAAAACGTCTTCCCAACAGTTGCAGCGTTTTCGTGTGATTTGCTTAGAAGACAAGACATTTTGTTAAGGCATACAGCCACAGTAATGACTGTAGGATTAACTGGAGATGTGGGTGGAATAGAGGGGACCGTGCACCGGCCCTTGCCCACGTACGTGGTCGGGATGCGTCGAGGATGTGCGCCTGGATCGGGGAGGCACTGCTGGGCCTTGCACAGAGGCGTGCTGGGAGAGGGAAGAAGAGCTCTGGGGTCCATTGCGGAGAGCACACGGTGCCCTTCCTGCAGCAACTGGAAGTCATGTTTTGCTTCATCCTACAGGCAGCCCTAATTGTTTTGCTCATGCTTCTTGCCTGACCTAATCAAGCGGGATTAGGTGCAGTACAAATACAGACCAAAAAGACAGTCTTCGTCTCTCAGTAGTTTACAGTGCATGTTAAATGGGATGATAACATTTTTCAACCTCTGAAATGACTGGGAAACCAGAATTGCGCAGGGATCCACATACTGAAAAGGACAGATAGCTGTGTGGAAATGACTGCTCCAGTCTCTGTTCAAAATTGAGTAAACTAAATTTTATGACAATTTTATAACATAAAGAATACTGAAAGTCTATTTTAATAATTGAATATGTTACTAAGAAAATAAAAGAGGACTATTCAAAAATATATTTATTTTCGTGGCAACCCCTTGTAGCTCAGGAAGTGTCCTCAGATGAAGCTGTATAAAAAAGACATACAATTGTCTCCCATACTTGCTAATGACTCCCAGTGATATTCATCCTTGAATTTCTTTGTCTTTAAAAGAAGTAAGTAGTTAGTAATTAAATACTTAAAAAAAAAAAAAAAAAAGAAAAAGAAAGGAAAATACTACTTAAGGATTAGGTGAAGCTTGTTTAACTGACCCCATGAGTAATACTCAAGGAAGGAAACACTTGCTGTACGGGAAAATATCTGCAGAGTTTGCTGTACTGAAGACAACCTACTACAAGGGATGGTGCTGAAGTACACAGATATGGTTTATCTAAAAGAACAAAGCCTTTAGAAATTGGTGGGGTTTGTTCCTGTTAGGTCTCTGGAATTTACAGTAACATCCTTTTAAATACATAGTGATGAAACTTACATTTCCATACACTGTGTTAGGTGAAAAGTTATATTGTTATGTTCAGGAAATGGAAGAGAGAGCTTGAAAGTCTTTTAAAAACATATTGGGAAGACATTTTGGTGTTGTATGTAACAGCAATTCAAGTAAAGGCAATTGATTCAGACAAGATATAAACCGATCCTCTTACCTTGCTATAAACCACAGCATTCCTTAAGTCCTTCTGGAAAGAGAGTCAAGAGTACAGGATTTTTTTTATTTTTTTTTCTCTTTATGACATTTGATATAGACAACTGTAGAAAACTCACAGAAGAAGCCTATCTGCAACATTTTCAAATTGCATGGCAATAAAGTTTCAAGAAAGGCAATGTCCTCTGAGCCCCATTTGCTCCGTGTGGGTACTTAGTGGCGTGATGGAGCGCTACCTTATGCTTGTCTACAGAAAAGAATATTTGCTCAGCTCTATCTGACAGACAGACCTGGAACTGGAAACTGCCATGATAGTTTAGTCCAGCAAGGCACCAGTGGAGTTAATGCATTTTAGCTGCATAAACTGCAAATATATATAACATGGCATGTATAGAAAGGCCACTGAATCTTTAAAAGAAACAGGCAGAGCTAATAGGTTTCTTTGAATATAAACATCAGTATATATTTTCGTGACTCAACTCAGCATATTCTATATGGGTTGTAATTTTAAAATTAGTGGTTGGAGGGAGAGATAAGCACCATCAATAAATTAAACTGTAACCCAGCGGTTTAGTCATGAAAGGTTAAAATAAACTTGCTTGATTGATTATGAATTTTAAACAGTTTTTCTTCAATGTAATCAGTGCTCTACCAATGTCATTGCTCATTAAAGAAAAGATTTTCATTCCAACATTTGATTGAGGATGTTTTTTCTCATTTGCATTTTGCTTTCTACAGAGTAAGCATCTTGCCTTCAGAATTATTAGATTTCCCCCCCCTCCTTGTCTGTCCATAAAAGCCGTAAAGTGGGATGGAGCAGTGATTTAGAGGGATACTACATAAAGATTGAATGAAGATATTGACTACCAGGCCCTAATGCAAACAGGACTGTCTGATGGACTGCCTTTGACAGAATGATGGAAGGGGGCCTTGCGGCCTACTTAGCTGCCCTTCTAATTGGCCTTTATGAATATTTAATGAAATCAAGATGAAATTCAATCAGAGCTTTTACCTGCTGAATCTTAGGGAAAAAAGCAGGATATTATTAGATTTTCCTGGCCCTTGTATACAATAAAACTGTACTGAAATGTCTGTGTGTTAGTCAGGTGGCTGAGATATGCTTTTTATCCAGGGACTTGGTTTCTTCCAAAGGAATTAACCTTTTTACCACAAAAAGCAGCACGATTTTCCATTTGCATGCATCACTGGTATTTTATTACTGGCATAGTATAATGTTTAAGCCATAAACAAGCAACAGCTATTCCCTTTGAAAACATACCCTTAGCAAATTCTTAGTCTATGCCAATTTGAAGCCTTTTAGGGAACTTTGAGGTCATATAATAGTTTCAGAACTACATAATGTTGTAGCCTAATATTTTGTGCCACGTTAGTTGATATATGAGAGAGAATTTGCACGATCTCATTTCTCAAACATAATCTAGGTTGCATCAATAACATTACATTATAGCAATGAGGTATAAAACAGTCTGACAGGCTCCTGCTGTAGTACACTCTTACATTCATTTAAATGTAGATTTTGTTTTTCTGAGTGGAATGCCAGAAAAGCTTTTCATAGAAGCACAATGGACAGATTAATCTATAAATGGTAAATTCAACAGTGAAGAAGGTTTTCCCCATTTTTAGTATTGTGAATTTTATCTTTCTCCCCCAAGATAAGCTGTTTATTCACAGTATGTTGCTTTTATGCATTTTCAATATCATTTTTTGGACAGAAAGGAGGTTGGTACTCAGAGATAAACACAGCATGTTAATACTAAGCAATGCATGAGTAAAACCTTACAGATGTGACTAAATAAGAACAGTTCAATATCGTTTTTAAAGGCTTAATTTCTTTAAAAAGAAATTAGTTACGTGGGCAACAGTAATGCTCCCTTGGGTCTCTAATGCTGATGTGTCACCATGTATATCACACATACTTCAGCACCAGACAGGTGCATGGCATTATTAGGTGGGGCATGGCTGAATGGATGCCTACCTTCCCTCAATTTTTATATATGTGTAACTATCTCTTCCTTAACACATATACTGATGGTTATGTTATTAGGATTATTTGTACAAGGCTGTGCATGAAGGCTGTGTGATAAGCTCCCAGGTTCTGTGAGAAGCTTTTAGCCTGGTGCTTGTACTTCCATACGTCTGGGCAAATATCAGGATTCATACTAAATAGTGAAATAGCATCCATTCTGTGGGAGACCACAGGACTGTGCATTCCAGCTTCAGCTCCAGCAGTACGCAGTGGCAAATACTCAGGTGAAAGTTATCGGACTGGATCCTTGATCCTAATGGGCTTCCACCTTACATCACGCCGGTAGCTGTTCCAGTCTCCACCATGGAGCAGGGCTTCTTGAGGGCCTTCACAGGGCCTCTATGGGATTGCTGCAGGAGCTAGAAAAAGTCAGAACATAAAACAAAATATAGAAAAAAGAGAGTGATAAATGTTACAGCAAAACTGAACAAATTGGCAGCACTGGTGTTTCTGTTGGTATTTCACCGAGCTGCACCTGTATTTACTAATGCCTGACTCTGGCTTTACTGTGAAGATCGAGGCTGAGCTGACACTAAACACACTTGGCCACAAAGGGCCACAAAGAGCCCCAGGGCCATGAGGAAACTGCTACGAAAGCACAAGGTTAACAAAAAGGAGCCTGTGCTTTCCTGTTCAGCTCTTACACTGAAACATACTTTATATTCTAATTGTATTTTTTCTTCTCCCTTTCAATGGTGTATGAGCTGTGAAGCTTGGGAGTTGGGAATTCATAAGCAACATCTGAATTCACACAGGAAAAGCAGTTCTCCCCAAAGCTCCATTCCTTCAGGTAGCTTTTTACCCAGGGGACAGTCATCTAGTGTAAACAGCAGCCTACACCCGGATGACTAAAACCATTTTGGAAGCAAACTAAATGAAGTTATATTGGCATATTTTGCTTTTTTGAGTCTTCTCAGTGTATATAAAAAAATTGAAGGATGGATAAGGAAGTGAATGCTCATGCATGTATCTGGATGAATGAATGCTGAGCTAAGAGAATAAACACTTGACAGTCTTGCAGAGGCTAAAGACTTTGTATAAAATCAGGTACAGAACTGGCAATGAAAGTATAAGGCTCTTCACATTAACCTTAGTTTGGCTTTACATGAACTCTACCATTGGATTAGATATTTCAGCCCACCAGTAAAAGTAGTGTGTTCTTTGCATCTTAGTGTCCAAAGTCCTTTTGTAATCTATCCATGTTTGGAAGATGTAGATAGCACATACATCTGAGAAAAGAGTGTGCACCAGACACTGAAACTCCAAAGTACCTTTTGCAGTATTTCTCAGTAACTGCTCGAACTATTTTGTGAACCTTTGTTTAAATGGACTGTGAATATTAATGTCACAGATTTACTTTCAGTAGATTGAACACATCAGTTTGTCTTCAGATCAAACAGATATGCAGTGGATTTCCATATAGACATTGGATTGCTTATTTAAACACAAGTTTTAGTGGTCATAATTAAAAAAATAGGATTTTGCATAAACATGGACAAAACAAAGTAAATTTTGATGCATACACAGAACAGTGCTTAGAAAGATAAGTCTGCTTGCTTTCTCAGAACCTATATCCAGGATACCAGTAGCCTTTGGACAATGAAAGCCATGACAGTGAATGATAATTTTTTGAATGTTTAAGAATTCATTCTGTTCATGCCTTTATTACAATCAAATTTATTTAACATCCCACTTTAATGTCTCACTAGTCTGCATTTGATGCCTTGGAGTTTCATACAACTTTCTTGAACACCTGAACACCCAACAGTGACCTCAGCAGTACAAAGGCAGAATATAATTTACTGAGTGAATGGTATGGTATGAGACTGATAACGACGTTTTTGTTCAAGTCAAATTCAGCTATTCATGAGGGATGCATTCCTTCCTGATGTTGATCAGAAATGAAAGCAGATGCTTTAGATTTGGGGAAGATTGCTGACGGCACTGGAGGTGACACGAAGGTGGTAAAGTACACCAGTGACTCTTCTAATATCCCGAAAGGTCTGAGATGAGTGACACGTGTCCTGATTTATGCTTAACACATTTCAAATAGAAAATTCATTTGTGGTGTATCTCTATGTATTTCTTCTCTTGCTGCTTCTTGGCAGAAACTTCTGTAACTTGAGAAACCAGTGGTATCTAGAAATCATGGATTTGATCTGAATCCCTATTCACCTTGGGCAGAAGATCAAGTTGCTAATTGTTTTGTGGCTCGTTACCAGCGTGTGAACATGCAATAGAAATCAGAAAGGGTATTAGCTGGGGTTCTAGAAAATTAGTATTTGCTAACATTTCTGAAATCCTACACATTTAAAAAGAAACTGGTATTATTTGCTTCTTCATTTACAAATTTAGAGTCTGAGTAGCATCAGGGAGGTACTTCAGAGGCCTTGGAAAGGCTGGGAGTGGAGAATGGGGCAAGAAGCTAACATGACTGTCTTCTTTCTGATCATCATGGAGTTGGGGAAAGGTTTTTTAGGGTTCAGGCCAAGAAGCAAGGTGGAGGTGGTGTCACCAGACAAGCACAGGCAGTTTATTTCCCAGGACAGGAAGCAGCAACAGCAGGTGCTGAGGTTGCAGGAGGCACCTCTCAGTAGCCAGTGCAAGAACCAGATGCGGGTTTAACAGCTGGTTTTACTGAATGAGCCCGAACCACTTCCAGCACAGCTTTGTCTGCAAAAATTTACAATACTAACTTGTATCAATGTTTACTTCGGTATCCTGTATCTAATCATGAGCTCTAACAAGCAGCCTGATAAATTAAGAGAATATATGTGTATCCAGATAATAAATGCCTCATCCTTCCAAAGGTAATGGGCCTGTTTTTCTCTGTTAAAGAGAAAAGGAGGTCTTTGCTCCTTTATTTACAGAATTGAGGAGTAACTAGTGTCAACTTCTTAGCTACTGGACCTGAGACACAGTGTCCTGGGATCTGCTCCTAGTTGTGTAACTGATTTTTTCTGTCATAGGTATATCACTCTTACCTCACCCCAACCATTTGTAAAACAGTAACCACGCCAAATCAGATCAACGGTTCACTTTGTCCTGTAACCGGCAATGAGCTGTAACAAACACATCATTGAGAGTTCCAACAGCAGGCAGTTATGGAGTAACATATCTATAGCCAAATTTCTTCCTGAAAATATCAGAAAATGGTTAAAGTCTTACATGAAGAATAAGAGCTAATCCTTCTACTGCTTTCCACCCAAAAGTAAACCTGAATACTCTCATTAGATGTACAGAAATCATATAAATAATACTAAGTTTTTCTTAACTGGCTTGTGCTAGTGTGTTTCAGAGATTAGCTATGCATATTGTAAGAATTATCCATGTAATGTTTTAAATGTTCAGCCCTTCTGTTTCATTGAACTACCCTTGTCTCCCACCGTTTAATAGTGGTAAATGGCAGTCAGCTTCACTCTTCTATACCATTACTTATGCTCTGTGTCCTTTTTTTTTTCCCCTCTAAGTTAGGAGGCCTCGGTATTTGATATATGCTCTGTTGATATAGAGCTATGCATCCAAAACACTTATTTCATCTGTTTCAAACAGTTAACACTCTCTTTGAGATAGTGACCAGAACTTAATGCAGTAGGTAGAGAAATATTTATAACGTCTGGAGTATTATTCCTGCCTGATAATCAACTTGTATTTTTATGCTTTACAGAACTGCTGTGCAGTTCACTATATGTAATACATTTTCAGATCATTTGAGGATATATACTACCTAGAAGCAAAGTACTATGACAGTATTATCTGGTGCTTTGTACGCCTAAGAAGTGAATTCCATTGCCTGGATCAGGCAGAAATGAAAGCAATATCTGAGCCACTGTATTATCTATATACAAATTCAGAATACTTTGATCTGTCACCCTCAGAACATGACATGAGATCTTTCCTCAACTGATGTGGTATTAACTTGATTAGAGATATTTCATCTAAGACTATCTCTGGACTCCAAAGCTCAGCAGTTAGAACTTGTGCCCAATTTGGTTTAGTTTAATCCTGCTGTTCCAGTAGAACTTCACCAGAGGGTCTTCTCTTTTTCACATTTTGTAGAAAATAGAGCTGAGCTGTAAAATAACATTCGATTCCAGCAATTCAATCCCAGTCCAATTCATTTGTTGAATTGCATTCAACAGTGATCAGCAAACATTTATAAAAACAAAGCGGTTAGCAGCAAATATGGCATGACACCAATAAAGAGGATGCTTTAGCTGTGCGTCGGATCAGAGATCTTTACAGAATTTAACTTCCTGGATAGGTTATATATATACCTATCTTCAGCAAACAAGGGGAAAAAGAAAGAATATCACAACTTTACAAATGGAAGTGATCAAGTTGACGAATTATGCCAAAAGCCTGAGAGCTGAAGTGAAACACAGTTTGAAACGAGATGCGAGACCTTCAGCTGGTAGAAGTCAGCCAACGCTATAACACCTGAAGAGTTGGCCCAACATCCTTGGACTGGGATAGGACAAAAAAAATTGTCCAGAATTTCCAGCAAATTGGATTCTTTCACAGTAGCTATTATTATGAAAAGAAAAGGACAATTAAAGGGGAGGAGTGGCATGTCAGTATTAATAATATAATATGAAACAATCAATATAAATTAATCCCAGAATATAGGGTATAAATGTTTCATTGTCATGAATCTAAGAAGTAGGATGCATTTCAACTAGAATGCATAGGAGAAACAATTACACAGATGCATGTACATTATTGCATTGCAAGGAAATTAATGAAAACCTTAAATTATTACTAAATAGCTACTATTCTTTCCCCCCCCCCCTTTTTTTTTTTTTTGTTTTGTCAGTAATAATGACTATGTTTATGTGCCAAAGGAAGGCAAATATGTATTAGTCAGACTGCTGGTTCAGGACCGAAGCCCATGACAGTATCTTTAATAATATACAGTCTATTTAATATCCGCTTTTTTGAGTCCTGCACAACTTATAATTATTGCCAGCAGGCAAAAAAGGGAACAGTAGGGGAAAAGAATACAGTGGAAAAATCTTTCCTGATCACTAACAAATGGTATGAGAAGGATAGGCAGAACATACTAGAGACAGTGTTTGGATTCAAGTGAGTGGAATGAATTGTACATATACTGTGAGACAGTTAAAGCTTGAAAAGGTCTTACAAAACCTCCATTACATCACATGAGATGGAGGGTTTGTAAGATCTAAAAACCTAAGGCAAAACCAGTTTCAACCTGCAGGCCCATTTGGAGTCCGGACTGTGCAATTACAGGTGCTGCAGATGGTGGAAAGCTGAAGGTGCTATTTATTTTTTGGTGGCAGACCAAAAGTACTCACACAGATTTTAAAAAAAATGCTTCTTATTTGCTTTACTCTCTGTGTGCCCTCAGCAGCGCGTTCTGTGGTTGCTTAGAAATGGACAGGTTTTCAGAAAACTGACTCCAAGTTCAAGGGCCAAATTCTCTGCTGGCACAACTCCACCAACACTAATGGTGTTAAGCCAGCAGAAAATTTGGCTCCAAATGCTGTCTGATTGGATAGTCTGTCCATAGACTCCAAGAAGCCCAGAAATTTTCAGCACAGTTTAACTCAGGGTAGCTAAAATAGAGTCTGAGTATAGGCTGTGTTTTTCATAGTAAAATCAGGACTAGAGATGCTCTAGGGTATGGAGTGGAAACACAACATTTATCTGTGTTAGTAACCATTCACTTTTGGAGGACTTGGCTTAAATTTGTACGAGCTCTGGAGTCAAGCATTTAGCAGCCAAGTATTATTCCTGTTTTTTTAATATAGACACCAGAAAATCACCATACCAGGGACTCCTGATTCCACTACGGGTGTATCTTCATGTGATGTTCCCAGCTGGTCAAAACAAAGATGTACTGACAGTGCTGTGGTAGGGTGGGCAATCTACCATAATGGCCTGAACATTCCAGGTTATATCAACAAACAAATTTATTTCGGAAATACTGTTTCTTTTTTTCTGGGTTTTATAGGACAATGTATGTTGGCTCTCCATACTATTAGATGCTTCAACAATTGATATTTGCCATTTTTGAGTGCTTTTTGTTTCCTTTCCAAACGGATATAATAAGATTCGATCTCTCAATATTTTTAAGTGATTTTGGATGCCAGATATTTGTAGGAATTAGGACTAATGTTCAAATGATGCCTAACTGAGCTAAGAAACTAAAATTTTGCTTAATAAAGATTGAGATCTCTTAATAAAGCTTAATAAAGATCAAGATCTCTTGGCCAGGTCAGCATTTTCTAAAGCTTTGTTAGCTTTTGTTTCAATTTAGTGGTCATAAAACGTACTTCTTACAGAACTAAAATAAAAATTGAGAAATTTATTCAAATATGACCATTTACACATCTATAGACAGTAACTGGAACCAGTTTAACTGGCTGGCATTGCCCATTTTACTTTGTTGGATGCAAATGGATGTGAACCTCTTTAATGTAGAGGGAATAAATCCTCCAATAAAACTGACATTGAAAATTTACTTGAAGAGATATTTTGATTCCAAAATTATGCTCTACAAATACAGCTACATCCAGATGAGTGAGGCTGTGTGTTGCCACCCATATTGTTTATTTTATTGTGCCTAAAAATCCCTCATTAAAGAATGTCGCCCTATCTAGATTGATAATCTTGGCCCAGACCATTTAGAGAAATCCTGTTTCCTTTCCTAGTTTTAGTGCCATACAGCTTTTCAGTTCTCCCTGCTATTTCTACGAGATCTCTGATCTCCGATTTCATAGAAGCAGAATAAGTAGAGATTTTTATTCTTTTATTTTTTCACTGCTACAGCCACAGGCTCAGAAAATAATTTACAGAAACATGGTAACCCTCTCTCCAACTAAAACCAGGCACTGCGTCCCTCACAGTGTTCATACTGATGTGGACATAAACTCCAAAAGCCTCTTTACTAAAAGGACTGATATGAGAAAAGAAAACTCAGTGGTTTTCACAAGCAAGCCAGAGCTCGCTGGCACGCTCCCAACAAATGCTTTCACCGGCACTGGTGCCCCATAAGCACTGCATTCGTTTTCTGATACCAGGGTATTTAGGAGTCTCATGTGAGGCATGACAGTCATTCATCTTTCTCATGGGACAAGCAAACCAGGCAAGACCAGTACTAACACTAAGCATGTTGTTACCATTACTCAGTATTAGATTTATTGGCATGGTATCTTTCAAAGTAACAGGAGGTAGCTCAAGTCCATCCTCTACAGCAGCTGGTTAATAAAACTTCTCTCCACTAGTTGTTTTCATATTTTAATCCCAAATCAGACAGATTAGGGAGAAACAGGAGAAGCAGCACTACAAGGAATAGAGAACTGCATAGAGAGCAATGAGATGGAGAGCTGATTTCATACCTTTCAGCTATCGCCAATTTTGTTGACACTCTGTCTAGTGCTATAGGGTTCCAATTCTCCATTCCCTTCCTCAGCCAAGTCTGCTCTTTATTTCTGAAATACGACTGTGACTCAAGGAGAACATGCTAATCTGTTGTTTTATTGGGAAGAATTCTTCTTGTCTAACTTTATCAATTAGAGTTAAGCATCTAATTCAAGATCATTGTCTAGATTTCTTCAGTAATAGATGGAGGAAAAAAAAAAGCACATCTATAGGGCAATATGCTCCATCCTGAGCTTGGTGCCTACAATAGATAAGACTAACGGTCCTTTGGAGATGCCTGTTTCTCTTATTTTAAAAGAATCCTAGTTGACTAGTTTAGCTTTGACGTGCATCCTTTAAAGATAAGCGAGATGGATCCCATATACTGTGACTTGACAGACTGCCATTTTCAAAACATATTTATAAAGAGAAGATTTTCCTTCAAACTTACTGTTTGAGAGACTGTAGATGGCCCAGTAATACCGAAATCCTACTGACTTTAGCAGAGCACAAATTGTCCATTTGGATAGTTTCCCTTCACGTATTTATTTACCTGTGCCTTTAGCGACACAGATTACAATTAGTTTAGTTCTACCATTTTTATTTTACTGATATCTAATATCTTTTAATTTACTTTCTTAGTATTTCTTCTTCTTAGTGTGAAGACCTGACAGAAGTTAATATCAGTTCCTACACTAAAACTGCATGATGTAGTTATAAAACTTTTGGGTGAAAATGAGGGAGTGCTTTTACAAGCAATTGTTTGAAACTCCTGTTCAGAACAATGAAGTCATTTCACCCCTGTCATATCTTGCAGGAGCTTCGTTTACAAAGAGGCTTCTCCATCCCAACAATTACATAGAAAAAATTAACATTGTGCCTGTCATTTCTCACGTGAACTGCTTCCATGCAGATGTTTTTTTTTTATATATATACATGTGCAAGTATAACTAACAAAAGGCAGGTCTAATTCTACTACAGTCTAGTAGTGTTTTGGTTTTTATCTGTCTCTGGAAGCTGGAGATGTATATATGTGTGTGTATATATATTTATTTAGTTTCATGGTGTACATTTCCCTCACGGGTCAATTATGACTGTTCAGCATGATGTAGTTTGTTTTTTTTTTTTAAACTTTGTGCTTGTTCTTGTGCAAGCAGAACAATCTGTGTGGAGCAGATATAGTAACAAGCTGAGTATGCATGGACCTGATGACAAGAAGGTTATAGCTCATTCTGTCAGAGCTTACTCCTCTGTCCTGTTCTCCAGTGTGGCTGAATGTTTTTTACCCAAAGCTGCAAAAGCATCATGACAGATTTACCTGCATACATCTTTGTCAAAAGTTTTCCTAGTTACTGAGCTTACAAACTTTGGGGCAGGGTGTTCTTAATGCAGTACAGTACAGTAGCTTGGGTTTCTTCCCTTCATCTTTTGGGGGATTTTTTTTTTTTTTAATCACAAACAAATTGGTTGTGCAAGACCTGCTTATGCATCTCAACTTTTCTGCTTGACTGTGCAACCAGTGCAACACAAATGAGCCCCTAACCTCAATGCTGGGCAGGTTGCTACACGATAGAGCCTCAGCAACTGTTACACGCTCGTGCTAATGAATACAGGTATCTGGCAGAGGCAGCAGTGGTGGATTTCAAGCTGCTGGAGGTGATGACTTCAGAGGCAGAGAGAGAAGATCAGAAATTACAAAAAAAATTCCATTGCAGACTGTTGGGAAGGAGTCTTGTTTCTTTCATGCCTAATTCAAAGAATGTGCCCTGTTGGATGTGTGGCAATGTTTGTATCAAGAGTTCTTCCTGTTCCTTCAGGAGTCTCAATCTCTTACATTTTTTCAGATGTGTTCTTCAAGCTTTGTCTTCTCAAATAACTGAAGTTAATTGGATTTCAGAGAATAAACAGAACAAAATGTGTTCAACCCTTAACCTCCTTTCCTTTCGCTATCTTTCATAGAAGTTATGTCCATTAATGCTAACCGGCTTTCTGATTCAGAAAATCATCCTTCTAGAATGGTATTACTTATGAGGTTATATTTAGTGCCACTTAAAATTCGTCTGGCTTGTTTTGCTTGTTATTCCTGCTTATGTAATGTGGTTTAAGTATTTCAAAACTCCTTTCCCTATTTTTAGATTTTTCGTATTCAATAGCATCTCTTGCTAAAGAGACTTAAACTACAAATGAAAGTTTCTGTCTCCTTTCTTTACTACTGTGTTGAAAATCTTCCTCCCAAGATTAAGTTTAAAATGCCTAATCCAGAAAGAAGCATCAGCAAACAGATACTTCAAGGAAGTAGCTGTCCTCGTCTGCCTTCCAGTTGTTACAAACTTTAGGGTGAAATTAATTTCACCTGATGACAAAACATAGTTGGGGCTTTGTTCAAGCTGCCACTTTGGGCTCTTTTTTAATGGCTGGGGGGT
>NW_009648332.1:4418028-4432956 GCF_000708025.1 Charadrius vociferus
ACTCTTTCCTAAGACATTTATCGGAGAGAAGTAAAAAGAGTCATCCTATAGAAGTGATTTTCTCCCTCCATTGATAATTGATGCACCAAGTGATTTCTGAGCAAGAAATATAGCTAAAGTTGATTAGGGCTACCTCAATAATACTTTAAGTTGACAGTGGTTCTGGCATGGCAGCATCTTTTTGAGTGAGATGTATTATAATGTGCTCACTATAAAGATGCAGGGGAAAAAAATGTGTTTAGTCCTGAACAAGGCTGAAAAATCTTAGCACTCGGGGGCCTACCCTAACTGTCACACTGAGGCATGTAAGCCAAGAGGCTGATCACCTTAGGAAGACTGTACAGCACCGAGAGTCACCCAGAGTAGGAGCCTCACATGTGTTCTCAATTGCCCTCTGGATCAGTCTTTCTTTATGCTACTAAAAAGAGAGACTAGCCAGCTAATAAAAGCTCCTAAATTGAGTACCTAAATTTAGATACTGTCAATACAGCAGTACAGCTGAACTCAAGTTTCAACAGTGAATGGATTCATCATTCTATGTTTCTGTTCTGAAATCGCTTGTAATTTACAATCTAGGGATACAAACACTGAGATTATGTGGATCTTGCTTTTAGTCATTTTTTGAACAAGCAGATCTAGAACCATTTATGTCAAGAGAGAATTTCTCCTGCAGTCTTTAAAGAAGTATAAAGACTATTTATGAAATGTTTATTAAAACTAGGCATTTTTTTCCCCATTTTATGTCCAAGAAAATTCTTATTGTTCAATGTCTTTGAGTAAGTATTTTAAAAATAGCCTGGTGGTAATATATTCTATGTGTACTTGAGATCAAATGCAATTTCTTCTTAGAGATTTATGTGCAATTATTTTATCCGGGCTCCTTCCCCCTTTAGCCATCTTAACAGTGCCCAAGGTTACTTTAGATCAACATTGATAAAATTCATTCTCTGATTAAAAAATAAAGTCTGATACCAAAACTCTATTTACACTGTAGACTACCATTGTTATAGAGTCCTTACTGTCTTGGGTTCATAGGCTGCAGTCTTTGAAATATTGAATTACTCTACGGCTTGCTATATTCTTTTTTCCTTTCTGCATTTTAAGAAGTGTTCATATATGATCATTTTATAGATGCCATTTGAATACCAACAAATTTGCAAACTCGTCTAAAAGAAGTGGATGCCAGGAATACAACTATTGTTTAAAGACTTCCTTTAAAGTTTCCTGGCTGTTAGTAAAAAAAAAAGGCAGTAAGTGTTTTGGAATCATCTCTACTTTAATATACTTAAAAATATCCTACTGTCTATTATTGTCATTATGTTTATTAAGGAAACAACATAATGTCTCAACAGGTAGAGCACAGTGTGAGGTTTTCTGTAGACAGGAAACTAAGAACTTACTGAAGCTTACACAAGAAGTTTATGGCAAAACCAATAATGATAGCTGATATTTTAGACATGGTATCATTTACCTCTGATATAATAAGACCAAAGTGTCTTATGAAGGAAGAAGGAGTATGTTTCTAGAGTGAAAAGAAAGAAACAACAAGGATTGTTTCTGTTATTTTATGTCACTAAATCAGGGTTCTATTCAGGCTACATTGTTAGTGAATTTAAATAAAACTAATTATCAAAATCTGCAAGACATTTTTTTTCTAGGGATTTAATGAAGCATCACCTAGCCAGCCCACTCACAAAAATATCAACCACTATTTTAACAAAGTTGGGAAGCAGTCAGTCAAATGATATCACACATTTAAAGCACATGATTGAAATAGCAGGTCTGGAATTTTAGCAGACTTCAGCACTGCTAATCCATTTACTGGTGTTTAATATGTGAGCACACTAAATACAGAATATACAAAAGAATAATTCTGTCCCAAAGAAAAGGAGCATATAAAAATTAACAAAATGCTTTTGAGTTCCTTAATTGGAGAGTCTCTGCTGAGCTCCCTGTTGAACTGATGAAGTAGGTCATAGAAGATTCCCTTTCTAAGACAACGCTCCTACTGAGGGAACGGAAAACTTGTGGCAAATTGTTTTGCTGCCACTGGACATGTTCAGGGAGGGGGAATTAAATGCTGAATGCATTGAGGAAGGGACTGAACGTTCCCACAGTAGTGCAACGCTGCCAACTGGGCCAGTGGCAGCATGTCTGATTGTGTGGTAGTGCCTTCCCCAAGCCCTTGGGAGCAAAGCTCTTCTTGAGAAATGAGGAGGCATGCAGGAAAAGGGAGGGGGGATGTGCTGGAAAAACATTAAAACCAATTTTTAACATGAAGAAGAGCTGAGGAAAGCAAGCAGCTATTGTTAGAGAAAGGAGCAGCGACAGTCAGCAGGAGACTAAGAAACACTAATCACTGCTAAATCACTGGAAGATGTCCCCACTAAGCAGAATTGCCACCCCTGCTAACCAGCAGCCATTGACATTAAATATTGTGGAGCTGAGCTCGGTTCTCTCAGAGGCATGCTGATTAAAAATGCCCTGATGAAATGGTGTGTACTGTAAGAAGTGGTACTTAGTATTTTGTCTTCATAATGCTTTAAATTACACTACATCCCCACAAGGTATTTTGCCATTCTCCATTAAAAATGGGTGACTGACTTTCAGAAGTGCAGCACAGCTGCAGTACTCAGCTGACTTCATTTTGGGTTTGTGGATGCTCAGATATTTTGAAAAAGGCCCCGAGTTTTCACTGTTCGCTAGGTAATATTGAATTGTTTTTCTTTACCATACCCGTTTTCAAACCCTCTCAGTGTCTCTAAATCAGTCTTAATACTTCTTGCCTAACATAGATTAAAAGTTATATAAAAGGTCAGAAACCGTTCCTCCCACATCAGTGCGAGATATTATGGTTCATTTTTTTGACTACACTGATTTATGATTTCACAGCAGTAGCTCCATTAAGCTCTACAATGGGTGTTCACATCAAAAAGCACAGTGTTTTAAAATTCTTTGTATTTTAGGACAATTTAATGAAGTAGTTAAAAAATTATTCCAGGTTGAAAATGTTTTGTGCAATCAAGGAAAAAGAAAATCTGGTAAAATATAGGAAAGCAATAAAAAAAAATAATCAACTCACCTCCTGATCATAGACAGATGCTTCTGAAAGACAGGGGATCAGTGGAAGAGTTTTCCTTTTTCTTCCCTACTCTCCCAAATGCTTGTGATGTGTCCTGCACTAATACTGCTTCCTTGGTACTTTGGGGTTTTTTTACAGGAAATGGAAAAATAAATAAATTACTGAAGAAGGTCACATTTTAATTTTTTTTTCCCAGTAATTAAATAGAATCTTCCCCAACCCAGTAAAACTACACAAGTAGGAGAAAAACATCAAA
Organism: Charadrius vociferus; assembly: GCF_000708025.1. Lineage (NCBI taxonomy): Eukaryota > Metazoa > Chordata > Aves > Charadriiformes > Charadriidae > Charadrius > Charadrius vociferus. Next base: position 4,421,367 of record NW_009648332.1, read on the forward strand.
TCCTGCTCTTGCACGAGCAGAGGAGATCCTCTCTTCTTGTTGCGTCCTGTGCTGCTCATGTGGAATGACCATGTCTTTTTCTGCTGTCTCTCCACTATAGTTTCTGAGGAGCAAAAAGCCATAGCTACATACAAGGCTTACACTTCGTCCTTCTTCTGAGTTTTAATCTTGTCTTATCCCAGCCTTCCTTTTAAACTGTACACCTTTGGAATAGGAATTTGTGTTTGTCTTCTGCAGCCCCAGGGATATCTCTTCACTTACCAATTCAGATGAGGTTTAAATACTGTACAGTTAGCAAAGTGAATGAAAAATATAGGACTCCATTGCCCTTAAGGAATTGTTACAGATGATGGGAACTTCACCCTCCTCTCTCCTTCCAATGTACCCTGATGTACAGAAGGGAAAGGGAAGAGGGTGAAAAGAAGGAGGAAGCAGCAGATGAAGAGGTTAGGCAGGATTTACCATGGAACAGGCTATAGAAGTGATACCTGACCCTATAGAACTCCTGTGAAGTGCCTCGCAGTATCTGAAAATCTTCCATGCAAAATTAATATCAGCAGCAATACCCATAATTTACTTGAGGGAAATGGGGGATTTCCCCTTTTCAGGAAAAAAGAAGTCTGTCTGCGTCAAGATGTTGCAGATGGTCTTGCTTGTTTCTTTCTTTTATTTTTATTAATATCTTAGATTTGGGGAAAAAGCTTGTGGAATCTTTCAGGTGCTGAAGGGGGCATTCATATCCTGATACAAAACTTCTTTGAATAGTCCAAGAAAAACCTCACAAACCCAAAGCAGTACTGAGAGTCCTAAGAGCTCTCTTCAAAGCCATATGTGTTTTGTTTCTCCTGAATCTGTAGAGAACCCCCCGAGGCTGCCAAAAAGAGACGTAGTAGTGCAAAACATCCCTCATCCTCCCCATCACTTGACTAACTCAGAATGTTATATAGAGAAAGAAGGTTGCCTCGGGAAGAAGAGCGCTGGAAATCAATATTTGATCAGATCTGCTTGTGTTTATTGACATAAAAGAATATTTCATAGAATCATTGAGGTTGGAAGGGACCTTGGGAGATCATCTAATGGACACTTAACGTCAGTAAGTGTTTCCTAATCTGATTGGTCCTTTTCCATATACAGAAATGGTCAAAAGGTACTTCTGCCTCCAGGCAGTGATACCGGCTACTGAGGAGCTCACTACAGCTGCTTTTGGTGGCAGCTGAGAGAGAAGTGCTGGTTGGCAAGCAGAGTACCCACACTGAGACTGGAATAATGGTTTCTATAGCTCAGTTTCCTGGATGTTACATGATATTCACGTATGGTACACAGCAAAATTCTTCTGCCCTGATACTGGGGTTTGTCCTAGTAGTTGGCAATGCAGAGAACAATTGCTCATGTAATGCATCAAGGTGAAATATGACATTATACCTGTGATAAGTGAAACATTGGCAAAATGGGTACTAATCTTCAAGGTAGTTATTAGCACATTAATTTTGTAAGACCTTTCTCCAACTCTGGAATTCTTGTGCCGCCAGTATCAAAGTTCACAGGTTACAAAGACCCAGGTCAGTGACTGGATGTTTGAAAAAAAATATTCTACTCTTGCAAAAAATTACTTTATTTATTTATTTATTTATTTATTATTGCTAACTGGAGATCCTGTTCCAGAAGACAGATAAGGATATGCCCACCCCCACGGTGCTTATGCTACTTTGAGGGCTTGTTGATATGCATTTTGCAGGTGGCTCAGAAGGTGACTCATGCAGTGTGTTTCTTATATCTCAAGAAAAGTCCAGTGGCTCCTAAACTGGTTTTGGTTGCATCCCTCATGTGGCTGCTAGACCCCATTGTTGTGGCAGTGTTACCTTGAATTCTGGTGCAACCATTTCATTTTGTTTTCAGTCTTACAAACCTACTCATAACTACTATGCTTCTACTTGGAATAATGACCTGTATTTTGAGACATAATACTTGAGACCATATATTTGTAAGCACTGAAGAAATATAATTTGATATTTTTTTCTTTTTAAGCATTTATAGTGTTTCTCATAACTGTGATATATATCTGCTTACAAGTGATAGTTAATTATAGTAGATAGTAACAGGTAGTTCTTCTGTAGTAGCTAATCATATTCTAGGTATACTTCTCTATATTACACATTATTCTCTGAATATATCTTCTCTGCAGTCAAAGCTGCAGAAATACCCAGTCTAGTTTTAAAATTTCCTGAGTACATATGAGCAGGAAAGTAGCTGGAGCAGAATGGATCTCAGAATGGGCTGGAAAACTTGCTAATGTGGGTATAGCATTTCCTCCAACAGGTTACAAATTATACTGTTCTTATGCTGTTGAGAGTGGGGAATAATACATCTCTCAGAGCTATCACTGCATATTCGTTATCAAGTATTGCTATAGATAGGTGATTTCCATAACCCTATTCACACCCCATGGAGTTGAAAACTAGTTTATCAGTGCATCTGTAATGAATATGTGAATGCTGTGGGGAGGGGCGAAACAGGACAATGCTGAAAACAAAGGAAAAAAAGACAAATACTCGAAGCTTTGGATGGTAAAATGCCAAATGATAACAGAATATTACGTGTTTTGTTAACAGTGGCTTTCTATGAGTTGTTTAATATTGGGGAATGGAATAGATAAGCATATGTGAGGGAGCAAGGACAAAGAGTAAAAAAGTGGGAAGAAAAAAAAAAACAGGTTTGAAGAAGCAGAAAGTTGCTTTAAAACTGCAGCATATGTGTAGATACCTTAAAAGATCAAAATGGCTTTTAAAGTGAAGCTGTAAATAGGAACCTTAAGGGGAGGTTTTCTACATGCCCAGATTTTCATGGCTGTTTTCTCATTTCTATGCCATTGCTCAGAAAAGACCGTTGGGTGTCCGGACACTCAGACAGGGTTGTTGTGCATCCACAGTAAATCCAAAATGTCTGACATGTATTGCTCTGACTGCAGGGAAATAACTGTACGTTACAGGCTGGTTTGGAGGATGGGATTGGTTTTTTTTTTCAATTCATTGAACAAATGCGTTAAAGAACTAAAATGTGATGCTTTTGTGTTTCACCAAAACTGCAGGGAAATCACATTTTTCCCTTTCTTGTCATCAACACATTTTCTTTATTCATGTAACAGTAGGTGTCATTTTTCTTTAATTATGCCCAGCTATCATATGTTGCTTTTATTTGTTGAGGATGTTAGTTTCAGGGAAAATAATTTAGACAGTTCCATTTTTCAGGCAACAATACACTAAATCCTGTGCTTACAAATTGCAATTAGATAAGAATTCTTCTTTCCACAATCAAATGTGGCAGTTTCTTACTGTAAAGTAATGATGAATCAAACTTATAGTGTAAAATGGGAAGATCAAAGCATCCAACGAGAATGTAATGAAGAAAATACACTTTTATGGCTTGGCATTTTAAATGTCCTCTGTTATATATCACTGTGGCAGCATACAATAGTGTAAGTCTTTCTTTGGGAGTGAATACAGATTAACGCAGTCTCATTTTCTGTGTCAGAATTTACTTCTTACTGTGATGATATTTCTTCCCCCCACCCCCTACATGCCCCTCTCTTCCCACCCCCAGACCTTAAAAGTACTTTAAACATGTTTAGCCTGTCAACAAGCCTTTGCTAAAGGGTTTTGTAGCCTTTGGTAATGACTTCCAATTTACGTGACTAATTATCCCGGGATAAATAGAGATGAGGTGCTTTAGGATAAGGCTAATCTGCATGTCTGCTGGAAGCTTGAATAGTGCACTTTATGAAGATACAAAACTCAGCAATTCAATGAAATTAAGGTTGTGACATAAGGCAGGCAAATTCAAAATGAAGGCAAATACTTCTCTTCCTAAGCGGCTGCAGTGGGATGTGAGAAAGGCACTGATGGCATGGCATGAAAAGAAGCATCAGCCTTGATTCTGGACTTTATTTGGATCTATACTGAAGCTTGAACAGATTTTGCCTATACTCTTTACAGAGATATATTTTCATACAGAATTGCATCCTAATTTGTTTGTCTTCACCATCCATCTTGTCCCAATTGTTTTGCCTTATTCTTTAAAACATAGTGGTTATATCCATCTATGGCCACCTCACCCCTGATTTATGCCACAGTATATACAAGCAGTGATATATGTAATTATGTATATACATACTGCAAAGAACAATCTGAGCACAAAAAACTTAGTCTAACGTCTCAACACTGCAAGGTGTTACCCCAGATAGAACAAACTTATGCTGGTATCAGAGGAAAAGAATGAAAGGAAGGAGTGTAAACCCTTTCAGCTGAGCTGCACGGTTCAGTTTTCAGAAGAGCTCTTGAATTTAGAGCTTGACCTCCACAACACTATGCAGAACAATGCTTAGGTACTTTAGGAAGGTTAGTCTCATTTTCAAAAGTGATTTAAGGTTTCGGACTTCTTAGGATGCTTCTACAAATTCAGTTGCAGATAGGTCTAGCGTTGCTCTAAGGAGAGGGACTCACTCAGTTCAGCGCTGTTCTGCGCAGTTTATAGATCTGTTAGCAGCTACTTCCCATGCTCACGTTTCTGAATGATTTTACAGCCACAGTCAGTTCTCACCTGCAAGCTTAGAGGTGGGCAACGCTAGACTGTACCTGATTGTGTGGACATGCCTTTAATTCTTACTGTACGGGTTGTTCAGGTCAGTCGGTTTCACCATCTCATTTCTCATCCTGAAGTGTTGAAAAAGGCCAGACTTCCAGGATGTGCAAAATGGAAAAATCAGACTTGTGTTTAGGCATGTACCCCAAATGTTGTCTTACTTGCTGGAATTGCTTTTGAAAACATGATGTCTAACTCTTTTAGGAGCCTACAATTCAGTGCTTAAGACATCCAGAGCTACCTTGCCCAGAGCAGGGAGAATGACAGATTACTCAATTCCCTTTTCAATTACTTAACCACAGGATCATCATTCTACTTCACTCAAATTGTGGTATATTGATTTCTGTTGTGACTCAAAAGATTTTAATTTTTAATAAAAAGTTAGCATGATAGTCTCTTTATGTGTATAAATCCAGAATAATCTGCCTTTTGCAGGCAGGGTAGTTAAATTGAAAGACCCCGTAATAGCGATAATGTTTATAAGGAGCTCTCCCTGAGTTCACTTAACCATTACCCCCTTGCTTAGCTTCCCCACAGGACAGCAGTAATGCAAAAGCCTTTGAGGCCTAGATGAGAGAATTGTAACATAATGAACTTTTAAATTTCAATAATCCTTAACAAAAACTGCTAAAAAGCTCCCATGGTATAGAATGAGTTTCAGAATATCAGCTGACGTAAATTACCGGGAAGTAAAGGGAAAAAGTTAAGCAAAGCCTTTCTCTCTATCCTATCCAAGGCCAAATTAATATTAATAGGTCCAGGGTTTTGGTACAGGGAAATACTAAATAACTTGCCTTCATTTGCTCGTAGGCTCAGCATATTGACTCCAAACTCCATTTCACTGTGAAATGTAGTAACAACTCAGGTGAACAGATTTCACTTGGAAATCCCAGCCCCCAGTTAACTGAGAAGTCAGGTATAGTGAGTTTGCTAATGCAACCTGTGGTCAGGGCAGCGCTCCTTCCCAAGCCATCAGCATCTCTTAGAAACCCTGTGTCCAGGTAAAAGCTTTTATACCAGCAATCCCACTAGTGATAAAAAGTTTCTGGATGTTTTTCCATTTGACAGCTTAACTCTAACCCTGAGCTTCCATCGAAAAGCTACACAGTGCAACTTGGCCTGAGTGTTAAAGGGAAATTTCTTGGGAACCCTCTGTACTTTCTGGCATACTTCCCAGGAAGGGGCTAATCACTAAAAAGCCATTCTTCACACTTGTTCTTTGGCCTGTCCTCTGTGACCTGTTTTCTTGACTAATCCTGTGATTTTTATCCCAGCCAATGCCAAATTGCCTCTCTTTCTGGCTACTCCTGGTCAGCCCTATAACTCTTAGCTCCCAGCAAGATCTTGGGGAAATATGTGGAATTCTGAGTGGTTTCTCTTGCTCCAAGGTCTCTGCAGAATCAAAGGACAGTACAAGTAACACTGAAGTGCAAGAACAACATCTTCTTTTATATTAAGAAATGAAGACTTTTGTGCAGATGAGGTCCTCCCTAAAAGATAAAATACAGTAAAGTCAGGCTGTGTTACTGATGTTGAGGTTTGTAGTCCTGAAAGCAAAGAAACCCTTGTGAAAAGCTTTACAGTGATGATCTGTGAAGCTTTTTTTTTGCTGCCAAAAGAGGGAGCCCTCACAGAATTATATATGCTCTTGGCAACGTTTTTGCTTTTGTCATCTGCTCTTTAAAAAGCTCTGATTTTATTTTTTATTTTTTCCTTACAAAACTTGTGGCCTTTTGGGTTTAGCAGAAAATAAGTTTGTGGCACAGATTATGTGAGCTGTCAGTTTTGCCCTCTTCAGGTTCACGATGACCTCAGGTCACAAAGAAAGAAAATAAGCTTTTCATTTTCAGAGTTATACAGCTGGCTATCATAAAGTACATGATGTGGTTTCATTAAATACCACATTTTAGCATTCCAGTATTAGAAATAATGATCCTGCCAAACTGGGCAATAATGGTTGGGTACTGAAATTCTTTTAAATGATACATGATTTTGTGTATTGTAATTTGGGTTCTGGGCTGCCTTCTGTTTATGTGAGCTGGAATTACTAAAAGTGGTACCTGATTCACCTCTTAGCCCTCCCAGAATGATTTATATGTTTTTCTTCTGAAAGACAGTGTTTGACAAGGGTGAGTAGAATCTTTCCAGTTTGTCTGATGATGTAAGGGGTAAATTAGTGCTGGGCTTATTTGTAATCGCTTGGAGGGAGTCATACAATAAATTCTGGAGAGACTTCGAGAATTGCACAACTTTTTACTGATTTTTACCAGTGGATAGGTTCAAAGCAGTGAGAAAGTTCAGGCACTTTTATTAGTGTTTAACTTTAGGGGGAAATCCTTTGTCTCGGGCTCTGCAACGGAGACTGCAACAAATAATAAGTTTACCAGAGAGACGTTGTAAGTGTTGATTCATGGTTCACCCTTACCTCTTTCTGAGCCTGAACTGGTTAAAGGAAACTCCAGCCAACAGAAATTACAAGCATTTTAGCTGATCTCTGCTGTCTTTTCTGAACCTGTGCTGTTCCCTGGACTAGTTCCCTTTTGAAGAATTTCTTTTCAACCTAGTGGCTTCTATGACTCTGTGGCTGCAATACCCTATTTGGTATCTTCTCTGTTTTGCACCGTAGCTCTCTTTTCCGTTGGGATGTAGTCTGAGTGGATGTGACAGTCCAGCGTTTCTTATCTCCCCCAAATCAAAGCCAAACTTACAAAATAGCTTAACTTCATGGGAGTTCAAAGCCAATAATTGGGCAGTAGGATTTAAAAAATACTTTTATTTGATCATTTGAGATATTTTGCCTTACTATTTTTAAATGCAAATTCAGAGGCTCCAGCGTGACCTGTTTTAGTGAGATTTCAATGCTTAGGACCAAATTCTCAAAAAATACATTAGCGCTTAAAAGGCATTTGGGTGCCTAATTCACTCCCAGGTCAGCTGTTCTTGAAAATGTCATGTCCTAGCTCTTGGCAAGATAGGAGCTTTGTATAGCAGGATTGTTGCATCAGAGTAAAATCCAGTTTAGAAATGCATATTGATGACTCGTCGTTAATAGGTATTGTGTGAAGATTGCTGTGTGATTATTGTACGATAATAGCAGTGAGATTCAGAATAAGTGCAAGGAGTAGATTGGCTGAGATAGGAAGGATGACATTTAGATGATAACTTTTCTTTCTCTTTTCGATTATCTTCTTGTTGTCTTTTTGAACACTATTAGTATTCTCAGTGCTGTACAGAAACATACGGGAGACTTAGGGCAGGAGCTAAATCGACTGCAATCAAACTATGTGATAAAACAGAAAAATCAACCCCAAAATACTTTTATGCATTTTATTTAAAAGAAGAACATTCAGAGTTAAGACTGAAATGGCCAAAATGGGTGTTTCTGACATTTTATGGGTGTTCTGCATAGGTAGTGTGCCTCCAAATATTGGATGCTCCTATATACCATATGTGCTGCAATTCCTAAGCAATACAGCAGATGTTTTAGGTGATCAATTCAGAACTCACTGGCTTTGTTTAGTTCTCCCCATTCCCAATTTTATATGATGTGAATGTGCCTGTCATCGTAAGTAGAGGAACAGTTCCATATTTAAAAATCTGTGCATAATTCAAAGTTGACACAGTAGCAATACTAAAATACTCCCCAACCTAGAAAATCTCATGTTCCTCAGAGTACAAAACACCTAGTTAGGAAAAGCTGTGGCAAGTAAAAATTAGCTTTCTGTGGCTTGAATCAAAACTTAACCATTTTTTTTTGAGTTTAGGTTTATTGTACGAGGCGGATGAAAGCTGACAGTTCTGATTTCTTGGCTGATCAGAGGGCCAGGTGAGATGGGTTGTTTGCTTATTTGTTTTTAAGAAAAGTTTTGTCTTATTTCTATGTAATCACCTCCAAAGCCAGCTTCCTAATGGCACCTTTTTATCTTCAGTTCTTTTAACACTTTCTTCTCTGCTTCCCCTTGCTTTGCCAGCTCCTAGTATACCAAGTGTCTTTTCTGCCCTCAGATAATTATTTTTTTTTTTTCATTTTGCTTTTTAAAAGGAGCTTTTTAACAGTAATCCCCAATGATTTTACTTAGTTTTCTGATCACGTGGGCTGGAAATCTATCCAGACTTCATTAAAAGGCTCATTGGAAAGTACCGATTCCAGTGTATTGTCTGAACTGTTTTGTTTATTTATTTGGGGATATAAAACACCTTGAACTCTCATATTTTTTCCAGTTGCGAATGAGCACAGCTATGTATCTGATGGCTAACACAGTAGAGAGACTCTCTTCTGGAGTGGTCTGTGGGGAATAAAGTAGCTGCCTGCTCGCACCCGGCTGCCTCTGCGGAGGCTGGGGCTGGCGAGGGCAAGGGCAGGTTGTGCTCCTGCACCGGCCCCACGTCTCCTCTGCAACCTGAGCCCATGGGACTGCGGCGGAGGGAGCTACATTTCAAAAGAAAAAAAAAATGCTCCCTGTCTTCAATGCCCAAAAGAAAAATTTAAGCTCACTGGGAACAGGAATGAATGTGACAGCTAATTTTGCCACTATAAATTGGAGCATTTACATTTGTGTTGGTCTTTAAAAAAAAAAAGTCCTGAAATATAGCTGTCTGACACAATAGAGTTCAGGTAAGAAGAAGGATAAATTTTCCTCACATATTCACCTATGGAAACTTTGTTCACCTTTCCTGCAACTGTGAAATTGGTTTGAAATGATGGACTGATACTTCGTCGTGAGTTACTCTTCACGTGCCACAACCCTTCGGCTAACTAAAAAGTATGTACTCTTAGGGGAAGCAAAATGCTTTTCCAAACACAGTGCGTAAATGTTGCTGTTAACATTGAGATAATTAATATTTAAGGCTAATAATGGACATTTGGAAACCTCTTGGATTTCTAATAAATGAAGAACGTAAATAAGGGCAATAGATGCAGTTTAAACACAGAACTATACTTTTCTGAAAACTGGAAGTTTCAGGGTGACTCAAAAATCATAGGTAAACATCCATGTTTCAAATTATCCAGGTAAACATATTTCCTGTGTAGCCCAAAGAACAGCTACTTCACAGTAGCTTCATGACATAGTTACTCCATTCTCGGTTAAACGTTTGTTACACGTACATGGGTAAATCTCAGCTTCTGTCTTCTGGAGATCTGATTCTGAGAGACACGATCTGCCTTCACTGACTGGCTCACCAAGAGCAACTGGGGAAACAGCCTTTGGTTGGAGTGAACTCTGAAGCAACTGAACATTTGTGATTCAAAATTAGCAGTTTCATATCAAAACTGGTTACTAGGGCATTTGATTCCCTTTTCTCTTCCAATGAAGTCCCTGTGCTTTGGGTGCTTCTCGAAACAGGCTTATATTTGTCAGTCACCACACAGATTTTTCACAAGTGTTTGTTCTGTATTTTTTAAACACTATGAGACATATATCAGCTAGCAGGTCCCCAATGAATTGCTTATAGAACAGCCATAAAAGAGCAATAATTTGAAACAGTTAGCAACGAAGCTAATGAAAAGGGGATTTCAGACCTCTTACCTCTGTTCGGTATATGGGACAAATGTTATTCCCTATTTTATTAGTCAGAATAAACTGACATGGACTGAAGAGAGGAACAAAATAGTAATTATCTGGATGGCATTGTTTTCTTACGCACATCTCCATTCGAGGCTGCTCTTGGGCAATGTAACTCAGCTCCGTGATTTTGAGGAACCAAACTTTTACTATCTCCTTTAATATAACAGGACATATTGTATATGACATATGTAGCTCTCTTCCGCTGAATAAAAAAGCCTCTGGAATGATTTTCCCAGTTTAAAGCACCCGGGTGAAAGGCTTGTCCTAAAATGCCAGATTTCAAAAGTGAGATAATAACTCTCAAATTTGGATGTATCGAGCTAAATGCTACCTACCTTGGTTCCGGTAGCCTCCATTTTATTGTTTTTATTAACAGTTCCAGATTCACCACACATAGATTAAACATGAATTATGCTAGGTAGTGTACAAAGGCAGAGTGACCCTGGAGGTGGCTGTGAGGAGTCCCAGCGCTGCCCTGTTAGTCTTCGGGCATATTGATACAAGTTGCAGCCAGAGCTGCAACTTGTTCCACGTTCTGTGGCTCAAAACGTTCCGATATAAGGATTTAGTAATGATTTTAGCATGTGCCATAGAATACTACAACAAAATTGCTTCAGAAACAAACAAGAAAGTGTTGGGTCTATTTGGAAAGTAAGATTGTTCTTTTTACCTCCGGGACAGCTCACACTCATTGCTGCCATTTGACTTCTCCAGACAGTGCTTTCATGGGCTGTAATTAAATATGCAGTTTTTAGAAGAATGAAGATTGGGATGCTCTGAATCATTTGTTAAGTGGATATGACAAGCAGTGGTCTGGCTTGGAAAAAAAAAATTGATTTTTTTGAGCAATAGAAAAACTAACTCACTGCATAGATTGTGAAAGGAAACAGACTCAAACTGAAATTAGATGAAAAGCTTGAAATTAGATGAGACCGCAATAGTCGGACATATAAATTTATATATTTGTCCATACATACTAGATTCTAATTTAACTTTTCACTATTACTTTCATCACGCTGTCTTGACTTGTATACGGTAAACAAAGAACTTTGCACAGTATGGAGGGAAAAAAAATTCAGATAAAGTAATCCTCCTAAATTAAATGGGAAAACACACAGTTATTTCCCCCTTCCCTCCTGCCTGTCCCCATTGCATAAAAGTCTTTGGCTGTAATGGTGCCTTGACAGAGCAGAACTTAGAAGGGTGGAGTTAGTTGCCCTCGTGCTGCAAAAGAAGAAATACTGATCTTGTTCAGCTGTTGTGCAAGTCTTTGGGATCAGATGTTTCCTGTCTTTTTGTTTTATGTTCCCATAATATTACCAGTTTGAAAATGCAGATGAAACTTGGTTACAGCACTTCCGCTGGATGGAGGAAATGAATAAATAGGG
>NW_009648332.1:4432970-4442235 GCF_000708025.1 Charadrius vociferus
GGAAAGAGAGAGGAAAAGTGAATGTGACGGGAGTGGAGGACCAGTGGATTTAGAGCTGAAGATTAAAAAATGCAATTGTATAGCCTGGTGCATCAGAAATCAGTTCCATTGACTCTCCTCACACTGATTTCCTTTGACTCCCTAAAGAGATGCTACTTTAACTAGGAAGCGTGTGAACTGCCATGTTACTATTGGTGACTAAATGCTAGCTTGGCCTTGAATGGATGTGATAATTTCCAGTGTTTCCCAGATTTTTCTTCTGGATCTACAATACACAGCCTATATCGATTCCTTGTAAGTGTGGTGTGTGTATAAAGTTTTATAAACATTTAGTCCTCTCTGTACAACGCAGAAGTAAATAGGCACACCATGATATATATACACCTGAGTATACATATGTGAATGTTTATATGTGTCTGTGGCTGTATATACATATATGCAACATATGTATGTGTGTACATATATACCATTATAGTAATAGTAAGTGCAAACCTAACCTTCAGAAGAGAAGAAGCTCTGTCTTTTCCTTTTGAATGCCTGGCTGCATGGAGCTGTAGGTGTGAGACTGGTGGCTTTAAAACTGAATGGTGATGGCGCAAATGGAAATCACTACAGAAGGATTTCGGAGATGATATAGCCTGTAGATCTCATGCACATCATTTTGCAGTCACAAAGTTCTCCCAACATTTACTCTGCTTTCTGTTTTACAGGAAGCTCAGCTGCTTGGGCTTACAGGCAAAATGTTTGGTTTGATTGTAGAGCTGAAATACACTCCACTGAATGTTTACGTTTCTGAGATGTTTGAATGTGAGATACCAGAAATAAAACCTATTATAGAAGCTTTCTTCTAAACAAAATGGCATTTAAATATTGCCGTCTTTGAGTGGAAAGGGAAGATATTTTGAGTGTTTGGAAAATACCTTCAACCACTGGAACTATGATTTGGAAATTGCTGTGTTGTGTTCTCACACAGCTCATCTGCATCTCAGGCAAACTCCGACACCTTAAGAGAAAATAACACCTAAGATGACCACAACCAGGTAATTCCCACCAAATCAGAAGTAAAGGCAGGGAGCTCTTGGAAGGGGAGGGATTTAGGCTCTAGGGAGTCAGAGAAAGTGGCAACTACAGAAGTTGTGTTCTCTCATGTTTATTTTCACTCTGTTGCTGAATTGCAGGGACTTTTTTAACACATAATTCGTAAGTTTTATGCATGAAAACGCAATCATTTTTGGAAAATTTTATATTCAGAAGGAATTTACTCTTGTGTTGCATCTTTTATATGTCTCTCTGCCTTCCATTTGTATTGCTATCCTTATGGTGTGAAACCACAGGAGTCCTGTTTCTTAAAAGTTTATCAAAGATGTGTTTCTTTTGACTGGGCTCAGGTGTATTAGGAAGTGGATCATGTCAGAGCTGTAATTCAGAGCTTTGTTTTCCAGTTAAGTGCTGCACTGAGCAGAATTCTAATACAGAGCAGGATCCAAACCATGTGCAAACACATGCTGCTCCCCAAACAAGAAGGTATTTAACTTCTTACAAAGAAGGACTCTTCTAGTGAAAATTTCTCGGGTTTCAGAAAATTTCCCAGTAACTCCCTCAGAGTTCTAGGTGGATTTTTTTTCTCTTTTCATATAATTTTTTTTTTTTTTCAAAACAGTATTTTCTTTGAACCCAACCCAGCCTTCTTGCCACCAGTGTGCTGGCTATTCTGGCATGATGACAGTTTGTTAAATTAAGTATTAGTTGACATGGAGGGAGAGGGACAACTGCTACTAGCTGGTAGCTAAACTACTCAGGTTGGCTGCAGATGTTGGAACTTAAGTCCCAGTTTCAATAAATATTTAGTTAGCTATACACAGCAAAATAAGATTTGGGAGAAATGATCTGCTGGCCAGAGCACTCGTAGCTGGATGTAAGCAGCTTAAGTTCAATCTCAAGGTCCAGATGGGGCAGAGCAGGGATGTAAACCTCTGGATTTATGCCTCCCTTACTGTGTGATCACAGGCTCCTACAACTGCATGTTTAGTTTTAAAATTGCATATGTTGGGGGTTAATCTGTCTTGTCTGTTATCTAAAACAGCCCATAAACAATGGCTAGTTAGTCAATATCCCATTACTGGTATAGATAGATATGCTTTGTTTCTAATTAAACATTCATTGAACACTGTTGCTCCCTCCCTCCCCCCCCCCGCCCCTTCCCCCCAAATGGTGGACTCTCAAAGTTCATAATTGCTGTCACTAATGATGCTCCTTTCCTTCATAAGACAACATAAGATAGGAATTCACAACTAAGGAAAGGCTGAGCAGTGCCTAAAGCAATCAGCATCATGTATAGATTTTGGTTGTTAATGGCACTGTGTGTGGTCTGTATAGTTTTTCCTGCCCTTGTGTACTCTTTTTTTTTCCAAATAAATTAAATTTTAAGAGAAGAGTTTATTAGCTCCTGATGCTTACTATGTACTTTAAGACATAATCCGCTGTTTGTGGCATTACAGGAGTCGCTATAGGCATTAAGTAATTGATGTCACAAGCACAGGATTATAAGCACGGCTCCAAATTTACATAACACACCAAACTATGAAAAATCTGCATGGTGGTTTGTTACCAAAACAAACCCTTTAAAATGCTGAGTTAAATAGTAGAATGAGTAGATCCCGAACCCTTGCAGTTTAACTACATACGCTTCATTTAAAATGTGCACACAACCACAGCCACCTTTTTGTTAGTGCAACTACAAAGAGGCTTGATTCCAACCTGGATGTGGGGTCCGACCATGGACAAATGGGCCTTCTTCTCTTCCTTCATTTCTTGCAGGCCCAAAGCTTTTGGGAAAGAGCAGAACAAACCACAGACAAGCTATTGGCTATATCATCCCTTCTTTTTCCCCAGTCTTTACTGGGGCAGAAATACCAGTGTTTGTGTATTTACTCCATATCCTCACACACTCTACACAGGCTGCAGAGTGATCTGTGCACTCATTTGTCTCAGCATTTCAGGCTTGAATTAACAAGGAGGACATGAAATTGGGAGCTCTGAGTCAAGTTTGCCAAGTGATTGGATTTGCTTGCCATATTTTGACTTGGGTTAAAAAGAGACTGTGCTTTTAACTTATCAAGGATGTCCTTTTATATGCACATCTGAGAAGGCAGAACTGTATATGCATAGTATACATCATCAAACCATGAAGTTGCTATGAATCTACCTTTTTGTTGCTTCACTGAGGTGCATAAGGATGCTTGTTATTTTACAGATGCAGGCCAGAAAACTTAAGAGGCTTTCTGTTGTCATAACTCTCACTGACAAAGTTAAGGATCAGTTCATTCCAAAGCAGTTCATTCCTTCTCCTTTCTTCCAGAGATAAGATAGTCTTAACGACTTTTTGGTGTGATTGTAAATATTTATAGTGAACTGAGGGTCTTTTTTTTCCGTTCCTAGTGGTTCAGTGAGAATCTGGACACTATCTGTATGAGTGCTCTGTATGTAAATAAGGCAACCTATAGATAAAGCACCAGCAGATGTCACTCAAGAATATGTGGAAGCAGACTGAATTTGTGTGACCAATAAAACTGAGCGTGCGCATTTCAAATGGCCCCCGCTGCGCAGCTGCTCAGGTTGCTCAGCCTCCCGTGGCTGTTGCTTTGGGCAGTGATGTGCTGCTTTTGGCAGCAATCTGATCACCAAGGCTTTGGGGCTGTGACCTGCTACGACTGCCATAGGTACTACAGAGTGTTTGTATGTGTGCCCAGAGCCCTCACACGGCTTTTCAATCTTTCCTGAACCTTCGTTGTATTAATGTTCTGTCTAAATAGCTTTTAAGCACAATAGGACTGTAAGAACTGGGGAGGAGCTTGTTAATAAATAATGCATTATGCACGAGTGTTGTGTTCTTGAGATAAATAGTCGAAGTGGGGAGAAGGAGAGGTCTTAGCTACTTGTTTAGCAGTGTTTCTGAAAAATAAGAAAGTACTGTCTATCCTTGGCAATTAGGTTTGGGGAAAGAAATATGCAGGTCCTAGATACTAAGTAGAAGAATATGTTAACTATAAGGATGACTAAAGTAGCTTAATGGTTTGGCGCTGCCTTTCATCATTTGGATTTGGTTTTGATTCTAAACCAGAATCAAGTTACCAAATATTGCAACGATCAAATGTCTGTAGAGGTCACTGTTAAAATGGTTTAAAATGCTCATTATAGCTCTTAGCGTAAGCGATAACGCTTCCCAAACCACTTTATAAATGTTCTCCCACACCAATATTATCAATAATTGATTCCACAGAGTAGGCTACAGCAGATGCAATTTAGTAAAATCCCAGTCAAGTGTCAACAAGCTGACTGGTTCGTTTTATCATTATACCAGGAAACTTTAGCAGCTAATCATAAAGGAAGTACAAAATGTGAGACCTTGCTTCATTATATGAACAAAAGCCTGTGATTTCAGGATGGAAAGAAAAGATTATTGCTTGGCATAATGTGATTTAAAAAAAAAAAAAAAAAAAAACCCAGAAAAAAACCCCAAAACCTTAAACTAGAAGGAGAATTTCAGGTGCTAATTATTTACTTTAATTTTCAACGTTCTTAAATACTGATTTTAAAAAGAAATATGGTTTTCTATTTCAATACTTCATAGATTTTAACAGCCAACTATAAATCTTGAATTTAATATTTGCCGAAGAAGCTTTAAATCATCAAATTATCCATTTAAACAGAATTTGAGCTAGTAGCCTATTGGGGTCATTACTTAAATCAAGAGTTTCTCTTTGGAGATAAGTCTCGTGCTCTGAAGGAAAGGAGGGGACAAGTAGTAAAACTTGCATTTGAGAAACTAGACAGATGTGAAATGTTCGCTGAGTTATATTTATTTTTTCAAACACCTTCCTTTATCTAAGACTTCATTAGAAAGTTTTTCCAGATGTTGATTAGTCCTGAATATTAGGTAGCAATGGGAAAGGATGGGACACAGACTTTAACCTCTCCCTCCCCACACCTTCTCCCTCCTCCTTCCCTGCTACTGTAAATCGCCCCACTGCAAAACCAAGGAGGCTTATGGTGGTGCTTCTGGGCAGCTGTGTTGTGCCATCCACACCAAGTTGCACACTTGGGATCTCTTTTTCTGAACTTTTGGGTTCTTTCATAATATAATGTCAGATGATAGCTTTCAAAAGCATTGACAGTACAGAGTGTGGCAATAATAAAGGCCATAAAAATGTGAAATTTACCTCTGCAAACCCTTCAATACAGACTCAGGTTTATTTTGTGAGACGACGCACTGGTTTCAACTACTCGTACGTCAACGCAGTCAGTTTATAGAAGAGAAGTGCTAATTTAGAAGTTAAAAGGAAGAGGCACAATAAGTAACAACTTATGGCAAAGCTTCCAGGAAAAAAAAAAAAAAAAAATCATGCACTTGATTTCAATGTTAAACCCTCTGAATTGCATAGTAGATTGAAGGTGGTAAGGAGAGACACCTGTTCAAACCACATTAAAATTAGATGGAAAAGATCAATAGCCGAGGCCAGGCTGGGTAAAATACATTTAGGAAGACAAAGTCCTCCTGTGGTCCCAGAGAGTCAATTCCAGCTTCATGTGGGTGGACTATGGCAGGAGATGTTAGGGAGATGGGCAGCCTGCCTTTGGGTTCAGAGCTGCAGAAAATACTGCCTGCGGAGCGAAGGCAGTGAAATGGCACAAACCCAACAAGAGCTTTCTAAAGCTGAAGTTGATCTCAGCTCTGCGCTTAGGAGTTTTATACGGAGACTCGGAGCAAGGCAGGTATAGATGCAGGTATAGATAAACTTGAGGTCCAGGGAAACCCCTGCCAGAGCACCACCATCTCCTGGGATGTGGGTGCATGGAGCTGCTGAAGAAGCTTCCAGCACAGCAGCCTCATGTGTGCGGTACCTGGGTGGCCGGCTGCCACCTCCATCTCTGCTCACCAGCTCTGCTGGATGTAGGGGGCTTGGAGACAATGTGCTAGGACAGAAGGCAGGGGTAAGGATATCATTTGGATCCTGGCTGGAGGAGGAGTGTAAGAGTAGGAAGATGACTTTATAATTGCTTTTTTTTAATCGCGCTTTCTGACTATATCCACTTTATACTTGACACAGCTTTGGC
Organism: Charadrius vociferus; assembly: GCF_000708025.1. NCBI lineage: Eukaryota > Metazoa > Chordata > Aves > Charadriiformes > Charadriidae > Charadrius > Charadrius vociferus. The sequence goes on from NW_009648332.1 coordinate 4,439,085, forward strand.
TGGCAAGTGAGGCCCAGATACATTCAGAATTAGATATGACTAGGCTCAGTCTTACATGAGAAGAAAATCATCGGTTGCTACAGAAACAGCTCCATATCAGTCTCGTGGGGCATCTTTGCATCTGGCTTTTTTTCCTTCTCTTTTGCTAATCTGTAGATAAGAGTCAAAGCAAGTGCAGCACATCCCACATCTATATAAAAGGTTGGAGGAACTCTGCAGAGAGCAAAGTGTGAAAGAACATCTCATAGATAAGGTAAACTTAAATGAATGAGTTAATTTACAACCCCCTCCCCCATTTTTTTTCTAGTTTTGCAACTCTCACTGAGTTAATTGAGGTGAAAATTAAATGACACCAGTCAGCAGATATTTTAAAGACCACCAACATCAAGGAAGAGAAAGGAGGTACTCAGAAAGGGAGTTACTAAGAAAAATTTAGAAAATGATTCAAGGGGTGAGTTAGAACCTATGGCGAGAAAATTGCATACGGCAATGGAATAATAATCCAGGCTCACTTTCAGGCAAGTTGTTTAACTTGATAAATTAAGGAATTAGTTAAAAATAAGTGTATATTATGGGTGAACAGGGACCATTCTGCATGCTTTGGACCAGCTCACCAATGAGGTTTTTCAACTGGTTTTCTAAAACGTAATGAATTCTTGATGCCTAGTAGATTAATATTTATTGAGTGAATCAATGCTTAATTTATTAAAAATTTGCCTTCCTTGTATTTTAATATGATTTATTACTCATCAGTGCTTATTGCATTAATTAAAGATTGTGTTAATTTTGTGGCAGTGAACGCGATCTGCTGCAGGTTTGCTGCAGAGCCCTAATGCGCTGTAGGGACTGTGCCTCTGGGCAGTACCAAGGATGGAAAACTGCACGAGGTGAGAAGCCGGTATGAATCACCAATGGCCTTTTCCTGCCTTCGGGCTTTCAAATAGCCAGCAAAGTGAAAATGGGGATGCTGCCCCTTAAGGGTAGGACAGGATTATAGCAATTAGAGGTACTGTGGTGGTACAGGGAGTCGCCTCTTATAAGTTATGGCTGATGCTGTGGAAATCGTTTTAGTGTTTCTCATGGAATGCCTTTTCGTCAACGCAGGTGAAATCCAGCCTTAGCGATACGGGAAACTGTCACCTCTCCCCAGACCAGGGACGAGAGTCATTACATTTCAGTGCTCAGGTTGTAAGTAATTCTTGGGACAGTAGGTTGCCTGAAGATTGGGATAGTCCCAAGCATCTCTGCAGGGGCAGGTGTTTAAGAAGTGGAAAATTACTAAAAGCAGAATAAAAGAAAAGCCAGACATCTTGTGAGATGAGTCTTTCAAGAAATCTGTCAAAACAGGGAGAGGGTGATCGTGCTGGAGGGGCGCAACAGCTGCAATTTGCATCTTTCAGCACTGAAGGGAGAAGCGAATATATAAAGCCCCACAGCCATGATACTTCTGATGCAATTATTTTATTAATCTTCGTGACACTTGTAATGTCTCTCTCTTTAAATTCAAATTCTGCTGCTTTTATAGCTACTCATAAGTGCGGCTGTATGTGTTTTAAAAAAATCCATCTGGTTACTAGACTGCTTGCATCCAGCTGAGCCCTGGAAACGGCAGAGAGCTGGCCCCTGAGATCTGAGAGCAGGCTTGAATTTCTGGAAAGTGATCGGATCCATAATTAGTGCAGTTTTGCATGTTTAAATGCATCATTCTGGAATGCACTTTGCTGTTTCCTCCTCTCCAGAGCTTGGGTGAGTGTCCACAAACTTCCCTTGCCCAGCTAAATTAGAGAAACCTTTTCAAGGTCTGCTGAAGGTCAGAGCAGAGAAATTTTTTCTCTCTCAGTGCAGTAGTCAGGCAGTAACCGCCGTGCTCCAGCCCGGAGCGTTTGGGTGGAGTTAGTGCCAAGAACCTGGTGGCATTTCAAATCCCTTGCAGCAGTTAGGTGTTAGATGCAAAAGATCAGTGCTGCTCCACTTAAGTCAGAGGAATAACTTGTGCTTAAAGTTCAACACATACACAAAGATTTCCTGGATCTGGAGTTAATTTGTTTTTTTCCAAGGCCAGACTGAAGGCAATGTCCAAACAGGAAACAAGTTACAAACCAAACATTGGACTTGTAATAATTTCATTTTATTTCCCATTTTGTTTAGACTATTCTATATGCTTTGGTTTAACTGCAATATCAGGTTAAGCTATTTAGGTTTCTATTTAATGTTTATTTTTACCCTAGTTAATAGACTCAAGTCATGACTGGGGGCTAGTTGGGCTACTTGCCTTTCTCCCCACTCCAGGTCTTTACATTTTGCAACCTTCTTTCACACAGGATATTTATATTCCACTTTTTTTCCCATTAGAGAAGCTTTCACAGTGTATGGGCTTTGGATATATATTTTCTGCTCTAGCTGTTCATTAGATATACAGCATTTGGAGTTCCACTTTTGCTGAGAAATGTAAGCAAAGCTTTTGGCCCAGTGGGGGCTACGCTCTGGCGTTTCGTAGCTTTGTATATACGAATCAGGATTAAGGCACAGGATCTATATAAAATTTAGCTCATTAGGAGATGTTTCATCTTACGGCTTCCGCTGGGGAGGTGGGTCCCTTGCCTACGCTATTGCTTACTTTGCTTTATGACTCCCTGGGAAAGGAGTGTGGGGTGAGCAGACCCCAGCAGAGTAGGGACAGTGTTTCTGAATGGCTTTTGTGGAAGTGACACAAGGCAGCAGCAGGGTCTTCTGCTCCCTTTTATAATTACCCTGGCACACCTGGAAAAAGGCTTGGTATAGGCTGGCCTTAGTATTTGATAATACAGCAAATGTGGTCAAGCACACCACTAAGGTCATACTCAGAATCACTCGTCCGAGTTAAGAGAACAAGGAGTACCTATGAAAGCAGACCTGAATGAATTTTCTCGCAAATACGATTTGCTTTGTACAAGAGTTAAGGTACGGAAGGCCAGGAAAGTTTCAGAAAATGTGGTTTTTTCAGCCTGATACCCCACTCATCTTTCCAGCAGGCCATATTCACTCTTGGGTGTATAGCTCAAGTATGATCAGTGGATGATCAACTGTGTCCATACACTTTAGCCAGTGAAGCTTTACTTATAGAGGAACGATGTGTTTGGAAAGGAGTTTCATCAGTCATAATTTCCAAGGA